>NC_137614.1:26995848-27003348 GCF_963280865.1 Gymnoscopelus braueri
ACACACACATATATATAGACGATGCGTTGTGAGTTACGGATTTTCCCTTATTTTGTTTGTGGTTTGGCTAATTTGTTCGACTGTAATGTATATCGTACATAAACAAAGATGTTTTTTTCTATTAATGCCGTATTTTGTTTTGGTATGTTAAAGTCATTTTTTTCATGTACTGTATGTGTGTTTTAGATGTAATCAACTAGCCACTATAACATTGACATTAGTTTCACTTTTGCTTTTGTCCATGTACATGAGCCGAGGGCAGACAATCAAAAAGTAAACAATGAGCGGGTAGATAAAGTATATTTATCTACCCGTGTACAGCAGTAGACTTTAATTTGGTGCTGAAAGTTTTTGGGGCTGTTCTCAATACATTCACATTATAGAGGATAATTTCATTCAATGTTATTATCAAAGATATTGCTTATTTCAGCTTTAAGGTTAGTTTAACCTTCTGGTTTGAGTCCACCTTTAATTTGTAAAGTATCATATGAAAAGTTTAATCGTTACATTTCATTTCATTTTTGTAACTATATACAAATTTATTGTGAGACCAGGTTGGGAAAGCCATCGCTCTATTCAAAGTAACAGTAGCCACACCTATCATATCTATACCAAGGCTAAATACTGTTAATATGCAGGAGAAAAAGACTCTGACATAAACATGGCTCACCAAATTCGTCAAAGCAAACTTTTGCAAATCATATTATGGTCACAATATATTAGTTATAAAACATGACCAGAGAGCTGACTTCATAGCAAATCTGAAAAGTATATTAATGGACTCAGAAGGACAAAATCCCCAATCACAAGTAAAATGCCATCATCCCTTTAGTATTTATATGAAACTAGTGAATTGTGTTTTTAAGACATTTAATGATTGAGCCAGCCAGGGCAATTGGGGGAGCAAAGTACCAGCACGAAAGAGTTACTCATATCCCTGTTGAAAAACTCCTCCGTTTAATGATCCACCACTAAGGAGAGTCCCTGCACTTCCACAAGAATCCAAACCCCTTTTCCCACAGCCTCTTTCAGTCCGTATGATAAATGACACCCGTCATTCTGCCGTTGCCAAACAGCACAGAGGGGAATTGTACTGATATATGATTCACAAGAACAGGAAATAAACTCTGCCTTTCTCTGTAGCTCTCCCTCTTGCCAAGTAGGACGGACCTGGACAGTGTCAGGGCTCTCATGGCGGAGGCTGACGGCACCGAAACCCAAAAAGGGAATAGACAGCGGGATTCAAAACTGAACACCCCCCCCCCCATCTCTGCTCTTAAAAAGTTTGGAGCTGCTGGTGACTGATGAAAGACATGGCGGCCGCTGCGTTAGAATAACAGCATTGTGTATGGGAACTGACTTTAGGAGGATGAGAAATTGAAACATAGGGGGCAACCTAAAGTGTGCAATTATCAAAAGGGGGGGAGGGTATGGAAAGAGCAACCTCCCTCTGCCCCCAATTACTATACAGCAAGTAAGGCTAATTACTGGGCCCTGATTATCTTAGATTTCTGCATTTCTGTGTGGGTGAACGAGAGAGAGAGAGAGAGAGAGAGAGAGAGAGAGAGAGAGAGAGAGAGAGAGAGAGAGAGAGAGAGAGAGAGAGAGACAGAGACAGAGACAGAGACAGAGACAGAGACAGAGACAGAGACAAACAGACAGACAGACAGACAGACAGACAGACAGACAGACAGACAGACAGACAGACAGACAGACAGACAGACAGACAGACAGACAGACAGACAGACAGACAGACAGACAGAGAGGTGGGGTGGGGGTGTAAGAAATAAAGACTTTGGCAGTTCAGATAAGGCTAAACGTACAAGTGAGGAATAATCTATTTTATGGATTTGAATATTTCACAGTTTTAAATGAATTCCCATCATTTCTTATAGAAAATAAATACTGCATACAATTGAATTATGCTCTGTACCGGTATTCTGATAATAAATGAGTTTTTTTGCTCATGGACTGGGTAGTAGCACTTATGTTCCTGTTCCCGTGCCTGTCTCAGGAGAATAGATAGATAGATAAAACAAGAGAGAGAGAGAGAGAGAGAGAGAGAGAGAGAGAGAGAGAGAGAGAGAGAGAGAGAGAGAGGAGTCCTATCGTGCTGCGTTGCTGCTGTGTGGCTGCCTGCCTTCAGGTCAGCCCCTTCAGGCCAGTACTCAGCGGTAGGCCTCCCACTCGGCCCCAGCGAGCAGGGATGTGCCCAGGGCCGGGACCAGCAGCATTCAATCACCCAGACAGCGACATCCTTTCGCCATCACCATCAGAGGGGCCCCTATGGGGGGGGACGGGGATATTTATGAGCGGAGCGTTCACACACACGCCCATGCGGCTGCGATTCCACTGATATACTGTCGGCTTGGACTGTGGGATGGAGCCATATAGTTCATCTCTCCTCCTCGTTTTCAGCCCCCTAACCGGACCCCTGTAAGGGCTCCTCTGAGCTTTACAGGTTGGATCCGACGCAGGAAGCAGACATTGAACACGGAGCCACATGTAAATCTAATGTGCTTAACTTATATATATATATATATATAAATATATATGTATCTGGAATGGTTATTGGCGCTGCACGATAGCCATTATCAACTATTCATTTTGATTAATGCGAGCAAAAATGACAGCAGTGAGTAGCAGTGGATCCATTACGCACATAGCTGCAGCAGTTTGCTGCTATTTATTACAAAAGACGCTTTCAGTCAAGCCCTGGCTGATGACTAGCATGTGTTTACCTAAGAGGCGCATTGTAATGTGCTTTACCTTTGATTTCCGAGCCAAATAATTACAGGGGAAACCATGTAAAACCCTGTGGCAGATTAGGGAAGTGAATTGGAAATGGGTTCAAATTGTCGTTTCTGAAGTAAAGAGGCTACTTTGCACCACAAGGGGTTTCTTTCCTCAGGCAGGCCAGGGGATTAAAAGAAGCCATAAAAGGTCTCTGTAATGGCATCGGTAATGTCTTTGCTGCCATTAAAAATGGTGAGAAAAACATCTGCTTTGCATTTTTCACTCCCTCGCTACTCATTTGTCTTTCAAACTATCTGAGAGGCTGCCCTGGTTTCAATGCTCTCATACAGAATAAGGTTATTATTTTTTCTTTTTTCTTGTACAAACTTCACTTCAACCTACCAACTGTTAGCTTGAAATGGGATTATATATCCATGCACAGCATTTGCACCACACAAATGTTGCTGCACTCTACAGTTTCCAATTAGCAAATGCCAAGCTAGTAGGTAAACTACAGTAAGTAAACTAAGTCAAAATATTGTATTCATGGTGCATTCATGTGTACTCATTACCACAATTATCAAGTATATTTTCAACACGATTTAACTTCACAATCAAACAGCGTAATTTGGCATGCAAGCTGAGTGCGGTTCGACTAAAACCTGATTTATACATAGTTGCGCACAGGTGTAGCACACCTAAAATAGCAGATCGACAAACTCACAGTAGATCAGCTATTTTCAGAGCGCGACACCCACGCACAACTAAGCACAACTCAGGCTTAACGCTCGTACTATTAGTCCTTCTCTTTCACCAAAAGACACGTTTCAAAAAATGGCTGCATTCACACCCAGGTCACATAATGGAAGCCAGTGTCGAGTAAACACCTTGATTGCTTTATGGCTAGCCCCTAACCATCAGAGGTACACTGTATCCTTCCCCTTGGCTTCTGGGAAGCCTGGGCCCTGCAGTAATCTTTTCCCTGCTAACCCTTTAATAAACCACAGCCCGCTTCATTAGCCTCCCCTCACGGAATGATTGATCGGTGCCAGTCACAGAAACCCCATCCTCGCTCTGCCTACCTCTCCCCTCAGCCCACTAAATAGGGCGCTTTTTCATCCAGCTACCACCCATCACACTATTAAAGGGGAGTATTCACCATGAGCCAAAGAGGGAGTGGCATCAGCCGTGGAAGGCAATGCAACAGTGTTCCTTTTGTTCAAAGGCTAGGTCAAAATCAATTTATAGGATGCACTATACCAGCTTCCTTATATTAGATTCTTATGAGTTCAAATTCTGTCCTGGCACATGGAGGGGGGGGGGGGGGGAATAAAGATCCAATAAGAGTTTCAACAATGAGCTGTTCATGCTGCACCGATGGAAAGACATACAAGGAAATGCATCATAATTGGTAGACAGCAGCTGGGATTAGTAAAAGTGTATTTTATAGAAAGGATGACACATTATTATTAGACAAAGCACTGTTGCTTAGCAAGTATTTCTGTACTAGTAACAATTATTTTTGCTTTATGCCGCAAGTCCTTTAAAAGTGTACTGTATAGAAAGGATGACACTATTATTAGACAAAGCACTGTTGCTTAGCAAATCTTTCTGTAGTAACCTTTATTTTTCATTTATGCCTTCAGTCCTTTTCTTGTGTTGTAATAGATACTGATGTTAATACTGTATTATGTAATATTGTACATGAATATAATATGTTACATATGGGCACAACACAATTCAGATTGTATCATAATGAGGACACAACAAAATTTCAGGGGTACTCATTGTAAAATAACAAGAAACTGCCAAACCAATTAATTAGATAAAAATACAGACAGCAATCACAATCCGCTTGCTCTACATACAAAACCCATTGTTGTCAAGAGGAGTTATCATTAAGCGCCAGCTCTATAACACACTTCAAGAGAGGCAAGAAATTGTAACACAATTTGTGACATTAGAACATATCATCCTATAATAAGAACAGATAATACAGCATTGTTGTAATGGGGACATTTCATCTTCCTGTCCCGCACTGAAGCTGGACTCCACATTTTCCCTTTAGTGGTACCTAGGATGTATGGTCTGTGTGATCCTTCACTTCACTCTCCAGTAGAGGAATAGAGAGATACAGAGGGGAGAGGTACTAGATGGTGTTCAGCTGCAGTGATAAAGTCAGTAATATCACTATCTCGCCCTCCACTCCCAAGAATTGCTATAAACCTATTTCGAAAATTGCACCCATATATTCGTGGGAGACAGTTAGCTCATCCCAGTGACAGTGCAAACTTTTAGCCTGAATTATGCCACTGTCATTCAGAGGGGTTTACCAAAGAGGGTCAATAACTCACAGACCCAAATCTGAGCGAGCTCAACCCAGTGCCTCACTGAGCGAGAGCCAGCCATGCAGCCATCCAGCTGCCAGGGAACAGCCTGCTGCTAAGGCTCGGGGCACAAGATGGTGCCCGGTCATGCTGCTACAATAACGTGGCTAACACTGGACACTGTACTGTTAGAGACTAGCACAAGCCACAATAATAAATACTGGAAGCTCCCACTAATATTTTCCACTTCAGGGGGGGAAAAAGCCATTAAAACATGCAGAACCGCATGCCTTAATAAACTGACCATATCATCATAAAATCTTTTATCAAACATTTTGAAGCTGCTAATCGAAACCTCCAATCCAGAATATTATTCATTATCTTTTTTCAGCATACACAAATACACAAAGATAGATATTTTAGGCAATAGATGCTAATGCTAATTCTGATCCAGTATTTAAATGTACAGACAGACTTCCATTTTAGTAAAATTGCATGTTTCTCGTGGATTAACTACAGACTGAGATTTCATTATACTGAAAATATAGCACTCTAAGGAACATGTTTCACAAGTGTCATAATTTTTCACATTTTTGGAGCCCATAAACCACTTTGCACTGCCTCCTCTCTAGAATTGGCCAAAGATGTGTATCATATGCAAACAACTTGGAGAATTCTACATTTTTTCTACTCTAATGGGCTTTCCAGGGAACATTTTGCCGATGGCCACTCTGATACCTCAACTGGAGCCATAGTAATGAGTGCAAATCATTACACTTCATCGCTAAAACAGCCACGGCCCTTAATAATTCTCCTAAAATCATTACGATTATAGAGAAAATTATTCCCTCAAATCCTACAATAGGGTGAAGTTCACAGTGCATTTTGTTCCTATCCTATATCGCAAATCTAATGGTGATAATAAATCGCCAGCCTTTGTTGAGAACTTTCTCAGCTGTGTCAAGTAAACTATGCTTACATTTGACTAACCCCCTTTATGTTTATTAGTATATTCTACTATGCAACCAACAGCCTGATAATGAGGTCCAACATCCCCACAGAATTAGTTTTATGAATTATGCATATGTATTATAATGTATGGTACTGTAAACATCAGACATTCCTACTGTATATCAAGGTAGCTCACACACACGCACGCACGCGCGCACACACACACACACACACACACACACACACACACACACACACACACACACACACACACACACACACACACACACACACACACACACACACACACACACACACACACACACACACACACACACACAGTCAGATATTTTCAAGCTAAATTCAAAAATAGTTTAGCTGAGGCATTGGGTATAATAGGGATAATTGTATTGCATAAGATAAGTACACATGTAGCATAGTTTTTGCTTGAAAGTACCCTACCATTATGGGGATACATACAGTATTCGTAGGGCTAGGTAATGTGTAATCTCTCAAGAACAGATTCTGCTCTGCGTTTGAATCTGTCGGGGGGGTTCGTCATATCGCGTACGCACTGGCCCACAAGTGGGCGTGCCTTCAGATCAGGAAGCAGGCCGCGCTTTACCCAATCAAATGTAGTGGGCGGGATTTACGTGTCTGCCGATCCTTCCCCACTAGAAACAAACCGATACTCATTTAACAATAGCGTCCTCGGAGCAGACAAAACCACGGAAAGATATTCACATTTTAACTTGCTCTTTCATAATAGAAACTGGGAGAAGTGGTGTTAGTGTTCTGTGTAGAAATATTGTTAGTGGGAATGAAAACATAGTCGGACCACCGGAAGTGAAAGGCTGAAGGCAGACCAAAACCCCGGTTTCCTTGCGTACGTGTGCTACGTCGACTTCCTCCCAGAGCCAAGTGAGATAGTAAAAAACAGCAGAGGGCGCTGTTTTTCCTTTTCATTTGGCGATGGGTTCCCAGATTAGGTAATATGTAAATAGTATATTGATATCGTAATATGAGACTAGATACCTTCTGGCATTTGGGATATCGTAATATCACGATATGCCATGTTACCTGCTTTTAAAGGCATTTACATTACCGTAAAGTGATTACATTTTCAGAACTTAGGGCAAATAAAAGGCAAAAATAAAACGGCCTGACTGTTCGAGCTGTTTTATTATTTGCCTTTACCCCATTCGTTATTATATAGGCATTACTGATCATTATTTATGAAAAAAAAATTGTCATTGTGTAAATATTTTGTGTTAGCACCAATAGTCATCCCCACAATATTGTCACTGAGGTTTGGTTTGATTTTGTCCATAATACCCTGTCCTAGTGAGAGATGTTGCCACATATTGCTTTGCTCCAGTCAGAGCCAACATGCCTACACGTTCTTAGTGTAGCATTATAGCTACATTACAGGAGTAAATAGGTAGCCTATATTAACTGTCCAAAACAACAGTTTATGTTGCAGATT
>NC_137614.1:27008348-27013348 GCF_963280865.1 Gymnoscopelus braueri
AACTAAAGGACCGCCAAAGACATTGGGTAGACGAGTGGAAAGCACTGCAAGAGAACTTCAAGAGAAGACACGGCTGTGAAGGAGAAAAACAACTGCAGTCCCAGTTGTCCCAGGCGACCTGCCTCCAGGAAGAACAAGAACAGTCCCACAGGGATGAGATGGCTATGAAAGAGTGAACCTGGGATAAGGAGGGAGGGGTCCCTGTTACTGCTGATACTAGTTGGCCTTGGGGAGGTCTGTGGACAACCACTCCTCTGAATACACGTGATTAGGGGTGCAACAGTTAATCTAACTAATCGATTTTAAGAAATTATCGATAATCAGTAACTTAAATTATAAATTGATAAACCTATTTTGGGCATGTCATTATAGGAAAGAAATATTCAAAAACAGTTAAAATAGCAGATGTACAAGCTCAACACATTGTGAGCTTGTTGATTGCTATTTTAACTATATTTGCATGACACTTTATTGTGCAACACAATTTGAAATGAAAAAAAAATCAATTCATCAAAAGGGTTATCGGTAGAATAATCACTAAGAAAATAATCGACAGTTGCAGCCCTACAAGTGATATGTACCTGACACTTACTTTTAGGAGGAGTTTACTGGGAGGGCGTAACCAGGTGGCAAGTAATTTCCGCTGGATTTGAAGCCCACTTCCTGAATCTCTCGACACATTCACTGCCAGGTATTTAATTAATTCATCCGCTGGTGCCAGCGTTTTTTACCTTATATTGACGATCTTTGGAAAGCCGCGGAAGCCACGATGTGCACGCGGATGTAAACAAAGAGTGTCTGGGGGGTGGGGGAGGGTCTCGTCTATTCACCAGAACAAAAACATTTCTACCGCAATCGGCCATTTTGTTGCAGAAATCCGACTAGATGTGTTTTTCTACAAATCCTAACATAGGAGTGGACGGGGTTGACGTCACATCCGTCCATTCCTTCTATCAGAGTCAAGGGATCATTCCTAAGTTGCGTTAGAGCGCCCTCTTGAGGAATTTAAAAAATATATATATAATAATTTAATTGACTTGGATCTACGTCAATGGCGGTCAACGGTTGGATTTGAAATGACGTAGATCTACATCCTTGGCAAGCATCGGTTAAGGGTACAGTTCCCATTAATGGCCTAGCAGATGTCGCTGCCTCCTGCAGGCTCCAGAAGAATTTACACTCAATACAAGTGAACGAGGTTTTGGTCGGACTTTACACTTGATTTTATTACCTTAGTAAACATTTTCATAAACACTTTATGTTTTCAATCACGTCTTTTTTAAATTATCATGATATGCATTTAGTAAATTATGGTCCCATTAATTTTAAAAGTATGCTTCTTTGGCTTCTACTGGTTCTACCGAGTGAAGACCCGCCCTCGCTGCGGTTGGAGCCAATAGCCGTCGTTTCCGGTTTATTTTCGGGACCGGAAGTTCAAAGATGGCGGATTTGAATTCGCCGAAAAAGTGGCTTCAAAACGGGGCTCCCTTCTTCCATATTTCTTACAGTCTATGAGCGTAACACAACTAATAATGTTTGTTGGAGTGTCCGGCCAAGAACGGCACTTTAGTACCAGACCAGGCACACGTAGAGCTGGGTTGTTGGTCAAGTGCACCTTTAATACCTTCTATGACGTATGACTTCCATCATAATATTTACTAAGTTAATTAAAAAAAATATTATATAACATATGTGGGAAAAAAAGAATGCATGGGGGTCCTTCTTTAGCCTACTGCCAGCATGCACAAGAAATGTGGCGCTGCCCTGGATGAACACTCACACAGACAGACAAGTCTGTCCATGCTTATAGATGGCAGGGCACTCCATAAAAACCCTGAATGGAAGCATCCACACTTCAGCTCAAGACTCAAATAATGAATAAGGTGTCTCCCCAGGACCCAAACTTACAAAAATAAATTATGAATTAACCACTTTTCCTATTTCTAAAATAGTGCAAATAGCCTCTACAAGCTCACAATGCGTCGCATCGCGACGGAGCTTGCAGATCTGCAATTTTCACTATTTAGTAGTTTGATAGTTTGATTTTCTTTCTTTCAAAAAAAGAATACAGTAGGAAATGTAAACGTATGTACTCGTGACCCATACAAATGGTGGCGTGACCCACAAATGAGTCCCGACCCATTGTTTGGGAAACACTGAATTAATGCACAGTCCTAACACCCTGAGTACTGAAGCAGTAACAAGTTTAATTTTGTGGGTTGAGGGATGAGGCACCACTGGAAACATAGTCAAGTTCTCAAAAATATGTTACGAAAGCCGGATTATATTCATCCTGCTTCCAGCAGTTGTCCGTCACCCATCATCCCACTGTCCTGCTCAGGTCACTCAGCGGTTGGGCCATAGGCACAATCTGTATGCGACCCCTGTTAAATTTTTGGGAAGGATGGCCCGCAGCCATCGGTTACCAGGGATACACTAGCCACTTGAACCCTAGTGTCCCTATTCTGGGGGAACATTCACGGAAAACAGCAGATCTACAAGCACACAAGGCGTCAGCTATTTTCGGCAAAGCTATTTGGTGCACCCCATGGAAATATGGTCAACCTAAGTATAGAGTATATATTTAGAGTTTAAATTATTAGAACAGTAACCGGAAGAGTGGCCACCTGAGAACTCTGGGCACCATTATTTTATATTTTATATTTTATACTTTATACTTTATATTTTATATTTTATATTTTATATTTTATATTTTATATTTTATATTTTATATTTTATATTTTATATTTTATATTTTGTTGGATGTGTGTGGTGTAATTTTGATGTGGGGGGAAATACATAAATTATAATCGTTTTTTAATGGAATTTATTAAAGGCCTAATATTTCTACAATTGCTACAAAACCTGTGGATAGTCAGTGATTTGGGACTTAAACAAGAAGTTGAAGGATAGATTTAGGTCTGATAATGATGTACCGTGCATGTTCAAATCATGTATCCATTATTTCTGACCATTTTCCAAAGCATATACATTTATTCTTATTTTTTTTACATCTTGGAAAAAAATGCCAATCTAGCATTGAGGTGCTCACAATGTTCAGTTGCCCACTTGACCTGCATCCGTTACTACACAGTATTTTAAGTAATACACAAACACACACACTAAATCCATACAAACATACAACACGGCTACATCTGGAGTGTTAATTTAACTCTGAAAGAGTTAAATCAACACTCCAAGTTCAGACTTTACTGTGTGCATACTATACTGTATGTTTTTCTTTCCACTTTCCTACTTTTCCAGAACTTAATTTCTTGACTGGGAATTGAGGACTTTTCTTGTTAATAAATATAATGTATGCCGACTGTATGACTGACCGCTAGGTCATATCATAAAATGAGAAGCAGGCCTGCAATAACATCACTACATAATAAATGTAGAGTTGCAGTACATATTGGGATGTCCCGTTTTCTGTCCAAATACAAAAAAAAGAATCATGAGTCTGAGATCCTAGTATTCCTGACCTGTGTGGAAACCCTGCATATGGGATTACTGTATACAGACAGAAACCCTACATAAAATGTATACAGACAGAAACCCTACAGAAAATGTATACAGACAGAAACTCTACAGATAGCAGTGTTTTCTGCAGGAAAAATGTAGTCAAGGTGCTACTGGAGGGGGGTGCACGTGCCTATGCATGCTAGGGTTGCAAAATATAAAATGTCATACCTCAAAATGTATGCCAAAAATACAATATACAATATGGCAATGGGTTCACACTTATTTTATAGTATTTTAAGTGTAGTAACGGTGAAAACTAAACATAAAAAAAAACCTGCATATTACAGTGCCATAAAGGTATATTTTTCTGACGTTCAGCAGTCTCTGTGGTGCGCCTAGACGGACCTGGTCTGGCGGAATTCCTGTATAGCCTGTATACACACAGGCAGTCAGGCAGCCAGGCAGGAATATGGTGCACAAAAGTTGGAGAGCTCCCGATATTCTTTTGTTTCAGCAGACTGAATGACTCTGCTGACCGCCACAATGGTGACCTCCTACTGACACAGAGAAAATGACCACTTTCTACAACTTTAAAATGGCCTGGAGGGGGGAGGACATGAGATACTAGTAGTGAAAATACAACAGACAATTGCTGACTCAATGTTTGTCAGGATATGGGAGAGAGGAAAATGTGTCCTTGACAACTTAAACGGTTTTGGATTGGACACGACTTATTTTGACAGATCGTTCTATATCAATGACTTTTCCACACACACACGCATAGACACATACAGAGAGGCCATGACATACACACACACACACACACACACACACACACACACACACACACACACACACACACACACACACACACACACACACACACACACGCATAGACACATACAGAGAGGCCATGACATACACACTAACACACACACATACACACACACACACACGCACACGCACACGCACACACACACACACACACACACACACACACACACACACACACACACACACACACACACAAATAAAAAATATGGCCCCTGATGACTTAAACAACAACAAATGACATCTTACACAAGAGCCCTCAGAACAACAGAAATAAAGAAAAACATTCAGCTTTAAAGAAGAAAAAGCCATATAATGAAGTGACAGTATCATCTAGCTACAGCATGTCATGCATGCTTTGATGTGCACTTTGACTTTGGAGTTCTAACCATGCTCCCGCTGACATGTACATCTGTATTATCCTCAGCCTAATGAAAAAAACACAATCCATTCAACAGTCGAGTGCAACACCAACACCATTTCTTACTGCACTCCCTCGGGTGAAAAGCGGGCCTGTTAGATACTTTAGTTGATGCCTACATTCACACAGCACGCACGCAAACACTCACGCAAACACTCACGCAAACACTCACGCACGCACGCACGCACGCGCGCACACACACACACACTCCCTCAGGTGAAGTGCCACCCGATGCCTACATTCACTATACAACATAGGTACGTATGAGTATGCACGAAAGCAC
>NC_137614.1:27015848-27020848 GCF_963280865.1 Gymnoscopelus braueri
GTCAAACCTATTAACTCATCACTTTTAGTCATATCAGAGCAAGATATGTTAAGAAGAATGGTAGGTTTCAATAAACCATTTAATAATTTCAGGTATTTTTGCCAATATAACATTTTTATACAGTAAACACTTTTAAGTGTTAAGTCCAAATACCTCTCACTATGTTCATGATTATTAATTACAAGCCTCACACATTTTCTGTGCAAGTACTATATGTATATTCTAAACCCTTTCCACTCAAGTTTACCTGTCTAACATCAACTTTCAAATAAATTACAGAATCAATCTAAAGAGCCCTCCAATATGCGTGCTGACAGGCTGAAATATGTCACCTCAATCAGTGTTTTATTGACATATCCATCACCGGGTTGGTTGGCAAACAACAAATAATGCATTCATTGTGCATGGAGCCAAAAGGAGTTGGCTTCTCTTTGAATTAATTGTGATACATATTGGAGCAAATGTATACATTCCATTTGCTAACATCCTGTTTTCTGTGGCTCTTTCATAAAACATCCAAGATTATTAAAGACTCATTAAAGGTAATGTGTAATGTGGCATCATTGGTAGTTTTCATAACAAATAGCCACAAAGAGCTATGCTAGCTACCAATTCATTTAATGGAAATTGTAGACAGGCAACTTTTTACAAATGTGAGAAAAATTCCATCCTGCAAAAGCATCCTTGATGTATCTCATTATTAGTGCTTTTAACCTAAACATTGTATAGCTGCTTTGACACGTACTGTGATTTATTGAATATCAGAACAAAACTATCTAATGCAATTCAATGGAGGTGAACATTCTTCCTATACATTTTCCTCTATGGTGGGCATGGCTTGCAGTTTATGACTTGTACACACGGTCTGTACTGCGGTCCTCTGACTGAAGCACTCTATTGATTACATTATGTCTTAGAATTGTCTTAGATATGAGGGCTGTGGAACACCATGTTATATATATTAAAATCGTAATAAAACACTTTTGTGTGTGGTGTTTTAGACTTAAACGTTTTATGTCAATGAATTCACTGTTGAGTCCTAGGGAGGTATGCCTCCATTTATGAGTATGTACTGTCTGTATGTAATCAACAACAATGAGGAACTGCTTATAAGACTCTGCTCCAAATGCAACAAGAGAGTTTGGAGATACTTTAATTATAATGTTTTGGCTGGATGGTAATTAACCAATACTTTTTACTGATCAGTAACATTTATGACTAGAACAAATTTCTAATTGCTCCACACAAATAACTACGCTTTTGATTTGATCTAATAAGAGGTGCATGTGCAAGCATTATCTTAGCGGTGTGTGATTGAATTGAGGAAAGTCTAAAAGCCTCCATTTGACCTCCATGTAGAGAACGGCGAGCATGGGGCAGCAAGGTCAACGGAGACGGTGGAACATCGACTAGATTCATCAAATTAGGTCCTATGTAATTGCACTGCACGACAACTCATAAAACACGTTGGCTATAAAACTGTCGGCAACCCATCAGCCTCATGCTAAATGAAGTTACAAGAGGTGCAAGGTTCACAACTTCATACAGTGTTACAGTGAGGTGTCCACAAGCACTTCCTACAGCGATAACCTCACCGTGGCTATAGCCATTGAATTTGAGATGTCATAATAACATGAGTGAATCAGGGGCTAGGCTTTCCAGTTGTTGAATGCTAAAATCCAAAAGTTATGTCTAAATAATGTACAATACTTATAACCACTTAAGCCCTATTTTATACTGGAACACACGTGGCATAAATATAGCCGATCTACAAGCTCATAGCATGCCGAAATGCGATGCGTTGTGAGCTTGTAGATCGGACCAAAAAAAAAAGGATGCCAGATTGAAAGTGGTTAGCACTATTACACACCCTTTTTAAATTCCTGTCTACATTTTGTTTGTTTACATAGATATAAATGGATAGTATGAACGGACATTTCCATTCATAGTAATGCTGTACAGTACAGCATTACTATGAAAGGAAATGTCCGTTCCTTCCGTATTTGATACAGGAGTACAGTGTACTCCTGTATCAAATACGGAAGAAGTGATGGGGCCTCGGAGCATTTGTTCAATATGAAGATGCGTTCTATGGTTTCCATAGCAACATGCTATGGATACCATCGGGTCCCCAAGCAAAGTAGGTGTTGTGAACACACAAATAGGGTGCTAATTACCTATCTTTAAAAAAAAAAAAAAAATTATATGATTGTTTAAGTGACTCTCGTTATTTCCTTTGAATAATAGTAATTGGGTCTAGTTTTTAGGCAAAATCTGAATGTATTAGTAATACTGTTGTATTAGTAATGATTTCCTCAACCAATATGTTTTTTTACCGGTCACAAATCAGTCTCCTCATGGTTCACAGTGACAGCTAACATTATGCGGTAAGAATTAGTGGTAAAGATGATTGGACACAGCTGTCAGATGATTACAGCTGCATCCACTAACAATGTATATGAATATGGTCTAAATCAATGTTATTATCACAGCTTTCTCTACAATTGGGCTTATTCACATCACCATTTTGCCCCGTGAATATGGTCAACAGAAACTTTGTGTTAAATAACTCTGCGAAGAGTCAAACTCAAGAGCTGCCTAAACAATGTACTCATTTTTTTAAACAAATTTTGGAGAAGTGACCTGTTTGAGACTAACGGAGCGTGTAGTGTGAAGGCAGTTTACCTTTGTAATTGTTACAGATCACACCATTAGCACAATATTGTCATAGCTCCTGCTCCTGCAGTCAGTCGCTGCCGAGGGTTAATTTGCATAATAAATCTTAATTGAAGCTCATTAAGGATTTGATAAGAAGCAAATCAGGTACACCATGAATAACTTAAGATTAATGTTTTCTCTATGTTTTGGTCCTCTCATATTCAGAAGCAATTTAACATTTTGATTCCTTGGTTTGTCGAGGCATAAATTAGCAAACTGCATTTTTGAAAACTTATTTGTGTTAGTATTTAACAAAGCAAATTAAATCAAATTTCAATATACCCCAAAAAAAATCTATATTACAATGTACCATTTTGCAGTGTATATACAGTCTCCAATGTGCTCTTGAGTCAAGTTCCCCCTTGGCCTTTACATTGGTCTGCAACAGTGAAATCCTTCAAATCAGAATTCAAATGTTTGTAAGACGCACCTGGTTTTTCACTCTGAACTATGGCTTGACTGATATGGGTAACCACTTTCATAAGTATGTGAGCAATACCCCAATCAGCCAATCCAGCAGAGATTGTTTTGAACAACTGCCTAATCGTATGCTCAGCATATATGTCATGTGACTAACTATACACACTGTAGATCAATTCTTGTCAGATGGATGCCCTTATTTATGTGCATCCTCTTCACTGTGTAGGCTACGTACAAAGAAATTACATGCTCTTGAGAAAATTGATGAAGATGATGATTACTCCAGTGTACTAGGAATGCTTATTGTGTTCTTACCTTGCACGTGAGCTGCGGAGAACTTTACCTTAAACATGCTTCCTCTGTGTAATCAATACCCGGACCACTGTGTTATTATATTAACTGCAAGCTTCCCTCCATTTTTATCCTCTAAGTCCTTATAAATGAACTACCCAAGCTATTCAGTCTCCTCCCCATTTGGCTCTGTAAATCATTATATCTGTAGGGACCTGGACAAAATACCATAACATAATTTCTTTTGTACTTGGGATGTCTAGCAGAAATAATGAGTTTTAGTCTGCTTGCAATAAACTCTCCCAATATTCTAGTTATTGTCAGACTTAATGAGGAGGAAAAAAAATCATAACAAGAAATAGTCCCTTTTCTGCAGTGATGATCACATGGAAACATTATCTACATGAATCACCCCAACGGCGTATCAAATTGTGTCATTTGCCTGGAAACTAGTGCAGGTCTCAGAGGGAAGGCAAGGTGAATGAGCGGTTGCTGTAGAGAGGTGCAACGCTGCACAGGCACTTGCCTTGAGACCAATCATAACAGCCCCTTTTTTTCCACACAGGAGAGCGAAGAGCGGAGGAGAGAGATCACTGTGCTGGAGGGCACAGGAGTCTTGGTTCTTATCACCTAGACAGTGCACCACCCTGTCTGCCTCTCACACAAACAAAAGCCTTCCCAAACTATTAGCTATCCACACCTGTCACCTCGCTGGCATGCGGGAGAAAATGCAATGAGATCACACCAGAAACCACCTGATATGACTTTTTTGTTTTACTGCTATAAGAAATATTACTGCACGGAAAAAGAAAAAAAAAACAAGCTGATGAGGAGAAACTTCACGAAAAAGGGGAGTACCACACACACATACCTGTATCTCTGTGGGGAGCTCTTACAAGCCAGAAAATTGCAAGCGTTGCAACAAAATGTAAGTATTTGGTATGGTGTGCTCATAAAGCCCACCGAAATGTCATGGCTGGATCTTATAAAAAGATCATATTATTGTCATTGTTGACATCAACCGAAAAAGATTTAGAGAAAACTACAGAGACCGCTGGCCGTTGCTGATAAAATCACTGGTGTGACCTAATGGACTTTATTCAGCTGGGCACAAATTTACAACTGAAAATCAGGTGTGTCAGGGGTTAGGAAAACTGAGGTACTGACCAAACCTTACTGACCAGTACGTTTTTTATTTTATTTTTTAATAGGATGGAAGTTGAGGATTACGGCCAAATTAACCTCTCATGTTTATGTTCATGCATATTTATTTTTCAAATATCATATTTTGCAGAATTAAATTGTTTTGTTCTGCATACTTTTATATTAGAACATATCTAGACGCTAAAAATATGCAGTATTGGTTAGTGTGCAGTAGATGCTATCGTGTTCTGTACACAGTCATGTTTGGTAACAGGCTTGTTAACACTTAACACGTAACCTACTCCGATGTGTAAGTTCATCATTCAGTAAATAAAATAAATCAAGTATGAAAATTACCAAAGTGTGCAAACTGTTGTTCAAACTACAAACACGTTTAACAAGGACAAAGGCAATTTTGCCCCTTTGTT
>NC_137614.1:27025848-27208348 GCF_963280865.1 Gymnoscopelus braueri
AGAAAAAAGTTAAACAAATGTGTAAGCTCTATAAATTATATAGGCTATTGAGATTCCCGTCATGTATTAATTTGTCACCACACTGCGTCTGCAGCCTATTACTGTGTAACATTCGCAGTGATGGAATAAGTAGCCTACACATTGAGTAAAAGTATCAATACTGCAATGTCGATATACTTCTACTTGTAACTTAAGTTACAAGTAGAAGTCCCGTATTCAAAATGTACTTGAGTAGGCCTAAGGTACAAAAGTATCGGCATCAAAAAATAAAAGTACCAAAAGTAAAAGTACTCATTGTGCAGAATGTCCCATTTCACAAGTTCAAAAAAATCTTTTGAAAATACCTCACGTTGCTTTGCAACACATTGTGAGCTTGTAGATCAGCTATTTTCAAATGGCCAAAATAGATATATGGCTGAAGTGGTTAATGCATGTTTTGTAATAATAATCAAAATCTACAACTAAGTTTTCATATAATTGTAGTGGAGTAAAAGTACAATATTTTCCTATTGAAATTTGTAAATACTGAAGAAAGTAAAAATACCTCAAAATTGTACTAGTACTTGAGTACATGTTACATGTACTTAGTTACTTTACACCACTGAACATTTGTAACATTCAATTTTGCTCGCTGAGATGTAACTCAGAATATGTAGCAGATTGTGTGGATCTCAACATTTCACTGTGTTGCTAATATTTTACCAGTTTGAATGAGCTTTCTGGTAAGCTAGGTCTACCTTCAATTCTGAATTGTGTTTGACTTACTAATTTTTATTTATTTTGAAAGACGCTTTCAAAACATGTATTACTAATCTCTAACTGGTGAAATACTTTATGTGATGTACTCACTTTGTTTCTCCAAAACATATTAGCCTATACATTCTTTTTAATTTACACATACAGAGTTTTACAGAGATGCAGAGTTTCATTGTTATCTACATGTGATTTCAGTCACTGATAAGTTGTCTTAATAATCACACAATCACTTTGTCTCTTTTTGTTCTACTTCCTGCATCTAACTAAACTCCTGTTTCTTTGTTTGCTTTCATTGTCAAAATTGTCTTTAATCTGATTATTTTTAGTTACTGTACCTGATTACAGACACAGCACCTGTATCAATTACACAAAGCCATTTTTTCTTTAGTTGTCACAGTAGGGTAACAAAGGCTCTCTCGCCCTCTCTTTAAAAGCCTCTCATGACCTCATCAAATTCAAAGTTTAGGTGATGGATGAATTAATTTCAGAGAGACAACGCCCCTCAGAGATCCTGGCTGGCCCTAGCGTTACAAATGGCATCCTGATAATATTCCATCACCCTATTTTGTGTCTGTCAGTCATTTTGGCAACAATACCAAAGACCTCCCCTGAACTCCACCTGAACCCACGTGTGATCAATCACAGCTCAGATCCAGCCCAAGTCATACCTGTCTGACAGCTTTTAACACCTCATGTGTATACAAGCATGTGCATGTGCACGAGTGAGCGAGCGAGCGCGTACGCGTGCGCACGTGTGTGTGTGTGTGTGTGTGTGTGTGTGTTAGTGTGCTGACAGGTTGTACACTACAGCACCCACCAGCCCTCACCTCAGCTTATCACTACCAGCATGGCCGTGCTCTACCGCTGCTGCTCAGCTCATACCATGACACCCGCTCTGATTTCATCTCCACACAGTAAACTCCTCAGTGTTCTTTTGACTCTGAGAGGGCCCTATTTTCGCCGATGCCTTACCTTACCCATTATCCCCAAACTTCTTTGCCATTTTTTAAAACTATTTTTAAAAACATTTTCAAATAGTTCAATTAGCCAATCTAAAAGCTCACAACGTGTCGATGTAGTTCCGCTAGTTGAACTATTTGAAAATGTTCGATTCCCGCCGGGGACGCTGTGGGCGCTGGGGGCGTGTCTTCTCCTCCGCGTCATCAGCGCCCATACCCTAGGTGGGGTTGGCGAAAGGGCCTACTCTGTGTGGAGTTTGCATGTTCTCCCCGTGTCTCCTAGTTAATACCCTCACAAAAACATGTAGTAATCCTGGTCACTATACTGCCTCCCCCTGGTCAGCCGGGGCGCCTGATGGAGGGGAAGGGAACTGGTTGGAATTACGTGTTCCTTCCACGCGCTACGTCCAACAGGGGAAACTCCCCCCTGTCAGGTGACAAGAAGGTCAGTTGGCTCTCATGCATTGAAGGAGGCATGAGCTCGGCCCTGGCCTCCCTTGGCTGGTGGGGGGAGTGTAGTGCCCAGGATCACTTAGTAAATTGGCACCGGGTGAAAAAAGGGTTACAAAATCGAGGGATAAAAATTATAGTTAAAAAAAAAGAAAATGTTTTACGAGGATTTTACGAGTGAGTGAGTGAGTGAGTGAGTGAGTGTGTGTGTGTGTGTGTGTGTGTGTGTGTGTGTGTGTGTGCGTGTGCGTGTGCGTGTGTGTGTGTGTGTGTGTGCGTGCGTGCGTGTGTGCGTGCGTGCGTGCGTGTGTGTGTTTTCACTGGACCATATCAAAGGAAGTTTTTGAGTGTGATGTGCATTTCTAACTTGTGTGTAGCTGTGTACATTCATGCATCAGTGTCAATGTGAGATTCGCGCGCAGATGGTGGAATTTCTCATCCTCTAAGACTCGATGAGCGTTTTCTCCCCTCACATGGTTGCACATCTCTTACCTGGCTGTGTGAGGATTTTCCAGCTCATAACACAAACAGGTTTCACTTAAGTGTGATCCACAACTGTATCACATTGTGTTGTTGGTTATTAGATGTTCAAGCTGAAAGGGCTGAGACCTATTCTTCTTCTCCTTCTGCAGCGGTTTTACAAACTCTAGAGACATGACATTTTCAACAATGATCGGAAGTTGTGTGCAAGTGTGATTACTTGCACGACTAATATGACTGAAATCATTCTGTAGGGTGCTATAATTAGAGACGACATGAATATGTTTTTCACACTCCTACAGCATATCCGTGGTCACAATGGATATATAATAAACAATAGATGCCAAAATAAAACAATTATTTTTGTGTATTTGTATGTCAAAAGTCCCCAAAAGTCCAATCCTAATCTCTTTCCGTCAAATAAAAACCTAATGCGTGATTAAATCACAAGGCCTTTCGAATAATCATGAATCATGATTTCATTCACCTGTGTGATTCCCATAGCTCAATGTTCCTCCACACTCAGCTGTTTCTCATTATAAGGATAGGGCTGCTACTCTGTTCTGAATCTAATTCCAGATGACCGGCCATGGACAGTGCATTACAAACTGATGTTTAGGCATTGCAGTAACATAAACATGTTTTGGTACTTGCCTGTCTCTCTCTCTCTCCCTCTTCCTCGCAGTGCTCGAGTGTGGACACAAGGCAGTGTCGTTTTACACGCCATAGCCAGAGGGGACGGTAGACTGATTGGCTGAGACACAACCAGCCTCTGTTTCACTAGGATTTTCCCAAGAGTACTGAAGTCTGATGTCACTTCCGTTACCTCCCTGGGTCACAGTTGTTTTCCCCATTCTAAATCCCATAGACGTTTCAAGATCACGTCATTTAAGAACTGTGTTCCAAAAACACACAACTTTATGAATATGAAACATCAATTGACGGTGATGTACTAATTAATCAGAAGAATTTGAAAATAAAGGGCCGCCTACAAATCGACTTCAGGTTTTCTTCCATTACACATGTTTCCGAATCACGGCATTACCGTCACAAATCAGGAAAAGGTAGAATAATAGCATGCATGTCAACAGTTGTGATGGCGGAAAAACAAAGACGTGGATGAGGAATTTTACACCTGAAATTCCATGACTTTAACTTTCATTGTAGACTGGAGGAACAGGTTTTGAGCTGAATAGTCTGAATAGAAAACATGAATCGCCATATCAATCTGAGCTGTTCCCCCAGCCCCTACCCCCTAGAGGGGGTTCCTACCCCTAGCCAGGTAGGCACTCACACTACTAGGATGGCTCATCATGGGAACGCAGTTTTGTGGGCACATACGTGCACGTCGGCGCATGCATGCAACAACTCAAAAAGCTGTGGGAAAGACTTGGAACGCTACACCCCAGCCAGTGAATTCAGACCTATATACTATGTGGTGGTGAACAGGTACTTTATCCCTGTGCCACCCGAGCGCTCATGACATGAATTTACCAAATGTAAGCAAATTCATCACAATATATTAGGTTTAGGTATATACTGTACACCCTCATCAGGTGCTTAATATGGAATCAAAATCTGCATTTGCTGCCACGATAATGAATGTAAGAGTTTTTACAGTATATTTGGCCACATTTTCTTGGGAAATTGCCCATGGTAGTGCCACAATATCCACATACTGTTTCTTTGTCAACCAAGGAGCTACTGACAGGGGCACAACAGAGCTTGTTAAGAAAGAAAAAAAAGACAACAATGTAATATATTTAAAATGTAATACATCTAAAAGTGTCACCGCTCTTTAAAAGGTGGGATATGACACATTTAGCACATTAACATCACTGATATAGCAGAGATATATAATTCAATAATTAAAATAAAGGGGAAAAGATCTGACTGCTCCGTTTGGAAATTGTAATTATATTAACAATACAATTATGATATGGAAATGAATATTTTTCAGTGTTTCAAAAAACACATGGCACTCAATTTTATACGCACATTTGCAAAGGACCAAAAGGACCACAACGGAAATAAGCTATATAAGCCAATAAAGAACACAAATCAATCAATCAATCATGAAGGAATATGGGAGCTCCTCCTAAGTTCTGTATTGCACATTTGTTCCCATAGTTGGAAGTACATTAAACTAATGACAAAAGGAACATGCATTCATAGCTTGAGATTAATCTACAGCCAATGGAATGAGATTATACAATGGCATGACATGAAAGAAAAATACAGACATTATTAAGCTTTTCCTCTTCCCTTACTGATTACTTGATTCCCTTACTGGATCATATCTAATACTATTTATATATATATATATATATATATATATATATATATATATATATATATATATATATATATATATATATATATATATATATATATATTGAGATTAGAGAAGACGTGTGGGTGATTTGACAAATGTTATTTTGTAAAGAACGCATTTGCTATTATTAACCACTTAACCACAAAAACGTAGCCTGGAAACCAGACGAATCTGCCAGTGCAAAAAAAAAAAAAAGTAGCCATATACATTTTCGCCTGTAGCCTGGAAACCAGACGAATCTGCCAGTGCAAAAAATAAATAAACAGCCATATACATTTTCGCCTATACTGACATGTTCAAAATTGGGACACAGAGATTAAAGATACTTGCATAGCATCCTGTTAATTTATCAATGTGTAACTCTGTTAAATGAACACTCAGGATTTTACAGTGTGCACAACATTATCTGTGAACACACAGCACACGCTGTGACCTTTTGTGTGGACAGCAACACATCAGTCAACATAATGTAGTTCCCAAAAACAAGCACAACCTAACACCATTTCCAATATCATTACATTAGCTTAACCACTGAAGCTCTATATTCATGCACAGTGAATAGCGAAAATATAAGTTCACAAGTCATCACATCTGCTATTCTCGCTTTTATTTTGTATTTCTTCTTCTTTTTTTGGGGGGGGGGGTTATCTACAATGTTTCATCTACAATGACATACCCAACATAGGGACTCCAGGTTGGAAGTGGTTTTAATGCTCAAATATTTAGTAAGATTGGCATGCTACAGTATAATCCATGCTGCATATACAGTACAATTAAAATGCAAAAGCCATGATGAAAGGAGAACAGCCAAGGGAATCCAAACCTGTTTTTCATTCAAGGCTGAAATATTATGTGAGATGGACAGACAATGATTAAAGTCTATTTTTATATTAGAACACCAACATATGCATACAGTCAAGAGCAGATGCCTGAATCCAAAATGTAATACAAAACGCAGCATGGAATCTTGCAAAAGCTGCATAACAAAGAGCTTGGTACTGTATAGTGAAAAAAATATTTAAAAAAATATTAAAAAACATATTTTGTTTTGGTTAAAAAGTTAAAGCTCTAAATATTCTGATAATGCTATTAATTGTTTGCTCAATAACAGGGGTCTCCCCATTTCTCCAGTAGTTTAATGAACAATAAATACATTTTCAGGTGGGTCACCAATTGCATCCAATCAGGAGAGATAATCTATTTATCAGCTTTGATTGATTGATTGATTGATGTAGTTTATTTAGAAAGACATGAGAATAGTACATGACAGTACATAACAGTACATGGAAGTACAAATTCACAATACAAGGTCTACTAAACTGGAAACCCTCATTAAGCATAACGCTTGTTTAAGATGAGAACCCCATGCACACAAATCATGATGAAAAAAAAGCTCCCAATTTTACCTTTTGTTTTCATCACTATCATTTTCACTTGTTGTTTTCATCCTGTTGCCTGTATCCTGTATGAGTTCTCTCTCCTGATTGGATGAAATTGTTATCCTGACCTGAAAATGTATTTTCTGTTTAGTAGAGCTGGGGAGATGGGCAGACCCCTGTTACTGAACAAAAACCCTACGTTATTATGAATATAGAGCTATTTAACATGCACTTAAAAAAGAAAAACAAAACTTACACCCCCTTTAACTGGGTATCAAAATGCAAGGTAAATATTGTGATGCAAAGGCACTTTGAAGTTAAGTAATCTGATCATTTATCTAATCTATGGTAAATTATGTTAACATTTGAACTTTTAAACATTCATGTAATGGATTACATTTTGAAATACTTAAAAGTTGTATTGTTTATTATAAGAATAGTTAACCGGTTTAAAACAATTCCAAAAATGTCAAAACATGAAAAAAAACGAAAATGTTCAAACATAGCAAGAATAAGCGCATAGCCTAATGCTTACAATACAATCAGACCTGAAATTAGACATATACTGTAGTACAGAATATTAGTAAATTGGTCATTTTGCTGGCACAATTTCAGATGCTTGTAGTGTAATGATGCATATGTCAGCATAAAACAGCGAACTACAGTATATTCCAGATTTGCGCATCATTTATTAGCACAATTGCATATGGTACCACCATGCAAGTAAAAAAAAGTGCTTTGACAAGCAGGTGAGGTTGAACAAGTTTGATGTGAGCGGCTTTGTTGAAAGTGCAGTCAAAAGGAGTTTTCTGGGACTCAGCTTGTTTGCCCCAAGGGCTAAATGTAAAAGATGACAGAGATCATTGGAGATTTATTTTGGATCAGTCAGCGCTTACTCCTTATCACACTTCTATAGTGTCCCATACAGATAAATACCCACTTGTGATATTGTTTCAGGAGGCTTTTATCAGTACCTGACGTGTGTCCTTGTCCTTCTTGGCTTGATAGGTGGCTAATACTTCTGTCTGTTGTCTTCTATTAGTGATATATTTTGTTATCTGATTTCTTGCTTATTCAGTACCGTTGCAGGCTTGGTGTAAAAAACTAAATACTTATTAGTCTCATATGGTTCAATTCCATTTAAGAGAAGACGGCCGATGAGGCTTTTTGAGGACAATTAAGGTTCCAATAGAAACATATTATTAGTTCTAAACAATATTTCCCATAACCGTTATCATTCTCACTTCTATTGTAAAATGAGCTGACATCAGGGCAATCCAATAATAAATTAGCTTTCTTTTTTCTTTTTCATGTGTAAAATAGAATCAAATAAAAAAATATTAGCATAGCTTGGAATGTGCTTACTTGGAGACTATTTCCATAGATTTGAAAAAAATGCCCACCCAATTTACCCATTGACACACATGGCAAAATTAGATTATCATTGAAATACAGAAACTATATTTCCCATTGTCCTGGGTCCAAATTCAGGCCTTTCAGCCATGAACCTGCAGACAAAAACTGTGGTGTAAGCCATTAATACTTCCTACACCAACCTTTAATGTCTTAAAGTGCATGTGTGTCTGTAGGTAAGCAAAATAACTACTAAATTATTATATTGATTCTTTCATATGCTTTTTGTGCATGTGTGCTTATGGGCATAATCTACAGATGTGGGGCTAAAGTAGATGTATTATCTCAGGTAGAATGCCACTCTGACCCAGATATAACCCTGCCTGTCATGGCAAATGCATGACTTATCAGAAATAGCTTTCATATCTTTAAGAAAATGAATTTCAAACTGGGGCTGTCTGTCATTCTAAATCGTGAATAAATGGGGCATGGGGGGAGGGAGCGGTATTGTTCACCATCTAAAAGGAGCCTTTTAAATGCAATAATATCCATGCAAACAATCTTTCTAACATCATAGCTTGACCTATTTCCTCTCATGTAATATATCGTTAAAGCAGCCTTGTGAAATGACTTAATTATTCATGCTTGATTTCAAAATGAAGAGCTTTAAGAACATGGCTCCACAGGAGGATTGACACACGCGACGGTGCTCTTACAAGCACACACACTGGGGTATACTGGGACCTGGCTCGCTCCAAAAAAAAAAAAAAAACACACCCTTGACTGACTTCATCCACTGTTTCGTGCACAGCACATTAAAGCAAGAGTGAAGATAAATGCCCTGTCAGCGCCTTTAATGATTTATTTCTAACATTTCACTCGATTCAATAAGGTTACAATCTATGGCAGGTAATTGTTTATACAGAAATAGAGGGCATTTTGTTTGTTTTATTGAGCATTGAGCAGAGTGAGCACGCTAAGCTGGGAAATGGATGCACTGTCAGAGATATCAATCTGCTCTGTTCTGGAGTACATTATGTGTGTGCAATTCTCATTACATTTGCAACCAAACAATATTCATATTCACAAAAAATATATAATTTTATAATAAGAAGCACAGGCGGACACGATTTATTGATCAAAATAATGCAAAACGTTACATCCTAAGTCTCCTCTTTTCTTTTTTTGTCTTTTCTATTTTTTTTAAGGTGTCCATATGGACATGGCCGCATGTGAGTATCCGATCCATGCGCACATTTGTGACTCCCTGCTAGCATGTACTGCAGTTAGGTAAGGCATCAGAGCAGCCTGTCACTTGTCCCTTGGCATTGCTTTAGTCTGTGTCGACAGAGTGTCCACCCTGGGTTTGTCAGTGTCTATTCAGACCCGACCTGTCTTGTTCAGCACATGGCAGAGGATGCTGATGGACATTTCCAGTGCTCCTTCTCAGTGTCCATCATTCGGCAGAGGATGCATCCTCGACGCATCTTAGTTTGAGCTCCTGAAATTTGTTGACAGTTGCAGAGGGTGGTCTGCAGTTCTGCCACCCTCAATTACAGGAGATGTGATCTGATTCTGACTTGAGGGATGTAGGTTGCCTGCTGTGCATAAATGCTCAATTGCGGTCGATCGATATCGTGCTAATAGGTTTTGAAAATTGAAAACAATGCAAATAGAAAAGATGTGTAAGCCCTGCTGAGCGATTTTGAAATACAAACCCAAAAGGGGGGTTAAATAAATGTGGCATAAATGGCATAATTATTTATTTATTTCCAGTCCTGAATGATTACATTCATTCATGTTTGTTTCTCTACTGCCATCCAATCTTTAGCTAATTCTCCAAATTTCCTCAGAGTAACTGTTGAGAATTAGCACTTCCTCTGTTCTGTTGAAACAGTTAATACATTATTTTTTATAGGACAAGGAATACAGGAGTCGTAAGTCAGTTTCTAATGGAGATGGAGGCAATCAGATAACCAACATTGCCACCCATACTGTCTTTCCCTCTTCTTGAAGAGGACAACTCCAGCTTTTAATAAACATGTAATAAGAAGGAAAACAGCTGGTAGCTGCATCACAGATGGTGCCGTTCTTGGCATCTCCAAGTAACGGACCACACATGCAGATGGCTCATTATTCCAGCATTTGGTTATGCATATTGCACAAAATTTTATTCCAATGCTTAACAACCAGTATAAGCAATACAGGTGTTACTATTTTTCAGGTGGGCTCCCCAGCACAGCAAGCGGTCGGGATCTTGTTTTTGGTCACATCGTTTGATGTGAATCACACACACATTGACTCAGATTCCTCCCATCTCCATATCAATATTTCACTACTGCCTGTGTTTGTGAGGTGTGTCACGCTGATCTTCAGGCAAGGTGTGATTCATCGCTAAACTAGCTGTCAGTCTATTTCTGACTGCAGCTCTGTTTTGGAACTGCACCATTGTGTCGTTAAGGTGGCAGCCCACAAATACCTCAGCCAGGCCTTGATTAAGACAGAGGGAGGGATATTGATCACATGGAGCAACAGCCAAACAAGTCAGTAGCCAGACCAGACATACTGTAAAAGCACATAAACATGACCGCATACACAAAAATGTTTAGACTCTTGCCTTTTATCTCGAGCTCATACTTTGTGGGCTATCTACATATATCTGAACTCAAGTGTCCTCTGTGTATTATTTAATATTCATTCCGATGGAACATGTCACTGCTAAAACTTAATTTGAATGAAAACAAGGCATCGGATTGAGTCCCACGAGGAAAATGTGTTTTTGGTCTTTTTTTAGGTTGACTGTTTTAAATTACAGATGCTCTCTAATTGGCTACGGTCAAATAAAACCGCCTAATGAGGCATTGCATTCATTTGCTTATTTCCTTTCAAGTCTTCTTCCCTTTGTAACTTGGAGCAAAAGTCTGCTCTCACACTTACTATCGCTCCAGGCAGGGTATTCTTAGACAAGAGACTATTATGCCCGGAAACAAAAATGTTTTATTTTTTTATTTTTACGGACTCCTTCACACAATGGCTGTGTAAGCCGTAATGATACCACAACCACCCTGAACCACCCAGAGCTGATTTAGCATCTTGCGTTGTGAGGACCACTGGCATGTTTAAAGAACCTCCAGATGCAGATGGCAAAGCCAAGGCGCATGCAGCTACTACAGTATACTGTACAGTACATGTAGCTCACAGACACACCTCCGTTATATGATGAACTTGGCAGAGACTTCCCCTTTAATTTGATGATTAAGTGTGGTGATCGTAAGGAAGGGAAAGAGACACGGACACGTCTATCTGTCGCCACGCGCGTGTCCTGGGAGATCCAAGGGGATTTCTTTCAGACTTCCTCACACTTGACGCTCTATGTATGCTGGAGCTGTCCTGTCTAATTTATAACAGGAGTCAATGTGACCTTTATCTTGGCAATGACTCTAATGCACTTTAGCACATGCCAGTCTCGGGTCAGGATCATCCTCTGTGTCATATGTTTTGTCTTGCATGTTGTACATTCACCAGGGACAGGGAACAGCAGGGCATTGTACGGCAACCTACTTAACGTTAAAGTGAAGTAAAAGGCGTTGTCTTTAAACACACAACAGCAGTATATAAGCCATTTGGAGTTTGTGTTCAACACAACATGATACAACTGATTTGCAACACGTTATAGTTTCAAGAGTCTCATAAGAGTTGTTTATTGCATTACGCTGTATACAAATTTCACATTAAAAGTACTCTACTTGGTAAAGGGCACTTTGAACCTAAAGTCAACAACAAGGGCAGTATATTCCTCTATTGATGTATTCTACTCTGTAACAAAGGTTGCAGTAAACAAAGAAAGCAAACAGACTTGGCATGATAATAAAATTAAATGTATTAATTTGAATCCAAACAGGTCATTCTTTTATGCTCTCAGAGCTAAGTTTACACTCAGCATTTTACAGTAGACCCTTAAAAGCACAGACAGTCCACACAATAACTGTCACATGTTTTTGGCTCTAATTTCCCCCCTCATACTCATCTCATTGCTCATCAGCTACATTGTCAGGTCTGCTACATCCCTTTGATGGCATCACTGACAATTAGCAAGACGATGCCACCCAAACCCATCTGGACAGGCACATCTCTCGTTGCTGAGGAGACAGTTTCTGGTGTGACAAAAATAAATCTCAAGGTCAGTCCCTGTCACTTTTTTAAAAGTATCAGGTTCCCTCAGAGGTAGATTTATGAGACTGGATTGTTTTGAGGTTTAGTTACCGATGATGATGCAGACTCACAGAGAATGCTTAGTGTAGACAATAAATTATACCTGTATACAGTATACTCCCAAGCCCTAGCTTATAGTGTAGTTAGGACTAAAGTCTGGTTGCTGAACACAGACAAATTAGCATATCCACTGATATAGACAAGCATATCGTCGGTGTCCGGGACGAACCAGCTAACACCATTTTCAGCTTTTTTTTTTTTTTCATAAATCAACGCTATTGAACACCCTTTACGTCTGTGTAAAAAATCTAAACATTTGAAGCAATGAAAAGTATTAAAAAGCGCCTCTGACGAAAACTCCCAACTCCATTGGATCCTCAAACTGTCCGTCAAAAACAAACAACTCCCCCTCTCTACTCTGCTGCAGCCTTTTCACAACACAGAACAGAGCGTGCTGCGCAGTGAACGAGGAGGAGTATCACGTAAACAAACTCCACGTAGTCTGTTAAAACTATGCAGTGTACCTGTTTATCAAACTTAGCACTGACGCTAATGTTATGAAAACAAGTAATTATATTTCTAAAATCTATGAAGTGTTTAATGAAGAGAGCAATGTGACAAGAAGAAAGGAGTTGATAACATTTCTGTCGCGACTCGCGCTAGTTCTACTGAAACTCCAATTCTGTGAATCCCTCTTTGCAAAAGTTATTGTAATATTTAAAGTCCTGTTTATTATTGTTGGCCTATATAAGTGTCATGAAGCATCAGGGCATTAATTCACACGTTGTTGTGATGCATTGTGAGCTTGGAGATCCATTGTTAGCTTTTGGAAATTTGTACCCTTTTGAAACCTCTCCCTCAGCAGCAAGTGGAGCTACGTTGTTTGGACACCTAACTCCATTTCAGCTTGATTTCTGCTCGTCTGAAACTACTATCTCCACTTGCGCTGGATTTGGGTAAAGTGGTGATAATATAATGACACATGCAAGTATCTGACGATATATAAAGTCACTATACCAACTTCGATGAGGCAGTATTGCTTTGTTTTAAAAATATAAGGTTTTCTTCATTTCCTGAAAAACGTATATTTTGTTTTTTCGTTTCCTGAACAATGAGCGTTTTGGAGTTAGCAGGTTCGGCTGGACAGCAGAGATATGTAACTATGTTTTAAGACACTCAAGAGACAGATATACAGATGTAAAGCACAGACAGACAGACAGACAGATAGATAGATAGATAGATAGATAGATAGACGCCAGACATACAGAGAGACAGATAGACAGACATAAAATATGTGACAGTGTTATTGACACTTTGGACTGAATCCAGCCCAGGTTTGATAAATGAGTGCTGGCTCTAGGCAGTTAAGAGAGACACTGGGTTGCCCAGGGGTCAGAACCCTCTAGGAAATTAGGCCTTGGCAGCTTTACTGCCATACCAAATATGATAGACCTGACTTGTCATCTTTCCCTCCAGGAGCACATTCAGAAGAGGCGATCAATTATCAGCAGAGGCGGGAAATTGATTCGCCTCTTTTCCATACGCAGCAAATGTTCCCCATAAATATATATGGCTTTGACATAGCTCTTTGTATTAACCACATGAACCCTATAGCGTCCCTATTCTGGGCATGTCATAATAGGTTGAACATTCGGCGAACAACGGTCGAACCTTCAGCGAAAACAGGCAAATGCTCGCATTCAGCAAACATTCGGCAACTCACAACCCGGCGTAACGCGACGGGTTGTGAGTTTTAGATATGCTCTTTCCGCTATTTTATGTAAAACAAAATATATAGATTTAAATGGTTCAAAAGTAAACATGTGGAAAACATGCTCTGGCATTAAAAGCCATTCTATAGTTAGCCGGACATGGAATGATTAAGCCAACACAGGGCTTTGGAAGACTTTTGCACAAAGACTGCATAACAACACATTTAATAAGTAACGGGCCTACATACACGCAGTCGCGTGCAGTGCAGTTGTCGTCATTACGTATTTGGTTTTAACTGCTTTATTTTTGCCTTCAGGTTTTAATCAAGGTTGCGGGGGCAAATGGATCATTAAACAGGAAATAGAACACGCTGTCATTGTTTTGAGCCGCGTGTTCCACGCGAGCCACGCTCCCACTACAGTAACTCATCCTGAGCTGTTCCTGGTGTGGTCCCATGATGCTGGTCTGCATGTGTGTCCATACATCATGTTTGTGAGTGCTGTGCTAAAGCAGATCCCCAACAGAATAGGGTCCAGAGTGTCATCCAGATAGAGTTATCCCTCACCACTGGCTGACCGTGGCATTATTCCGATGGGGACTGTTTGACTAATAAGCATTTTCACTTCACAAGTGCTGGCTCTAGTCAATGCTGCATGCTCTAGATATACATAGAGTATAGAGGACACCTTGAATTGGGGGAGGAAAAAAAGGAAAGGTGGCCAATGCCATTAAAAGCACCCACTGGTCCGGAAAACACACCACCATTTCATTACAAAAATCATATAATGGTCTTAAACACAATAACAATGTTGCACTTTGGCTCAAAGAAACTGCAGGGTATGTAGAAAGTTAATAACACGCTTTTTTGACAAATTATACTCGAATGCATAAAATATCCTTCAGAAATAAAGGTTTCAGAATGTTATTAGAAGAGGCATGCAGCCCATTTACGAAATAAAAGTGGATTGAGAGGAACTTTACCCAAATAAACGTATTGTATTAAAAACTCAATATACTGTATTGCCGTTGTCCCTGCATGCTATGGAGTAGACAATTGCCTACGCAATAGCCTCAATAAGTAATCTAATGCTGTGGGTGATCCACGTAGGCTTGTTGTGTTTGCTTTTTCTTTAAGTTGACTTAGGCAAAGTCAAGTGTTGGCTTATCTACAGTATCTTAACAAGCATTCATTAATTAGGCTTTGTTTGCAAGCTTAATTAGGCTTTGTTTGCAAGCCAGACACATGTTCCTTGAGATATCTAGAACAGTGGTTCTCAAAGTGGTGTCCGGGGACCCCCAGGGGTCCTTGAAGAGGCTCCAGGGGGTGTTGAAAACCACTGATCTAGATACAGTAGAGTCAAACCAAGGTTTTCTATAGAACATTAGATACCATCTAATATTCGCCTGTTTTATTACACGGACATATAAGTAATGGTCCCCTAAATGTCTAACATACAATTTAAAAAATACAGTCTCTGGGAGCAGCCTCTTGAGTTCATCTCATGTTCAAGCTAGAGTTCAACTTCTAAGCCCCATCGAGACCAAATCAGAATGTCAAATAAATGCTAACTTCCCACACACGGGAAGCCATCGGTCTAAGTCACTGAAGCACACGTACACAGGCACACATGCATACATGCACGCACAAACGCACACATACACACACACAGTGGTGAAAACAGCTGGTAAAAATGTACATGAATGTTTGCACTACCCCAATAGCCTTTATGTATAAATAGCATATTATATTATTATGTTATATAGGTAGATTCAAGTTATATGCAGTCAAACTATGTACATTATATAAGGTTTTATTGTTTAAGAAATAAATTGTTCAAAGAGATTTCCTATAACATTATAATAACCTCACGGGGAGAAAAATGATTCAAATGGAATCAAATGGACCCGCCCTTACGGGTCCATTTGGTTCCATTGAGTTACCAATCATTTAGCTGAGGACCCTTTGGAACACCCTCAAGGACCACTGGGGTACCCGGACCCTACTTTGAGAGCCACTGCTCTATATGGTTCACCAACGCACAGATCATCTCGGCAGACCACCCTGACATCATATCCCTCTGCTCCAAGGACTTGGACCTCCCTCCTGACAGCCTCACACCAACCAGGGGACTTTTTCCTGTCTGCTCATTCCATGGAGGTTTGCACCATCAGATGGCGTATAACGTCCCGGTGTCTCTCACGGTAGGGCTTCGGTAGGAAGTTCAGCACACACGAGACACCGTCATTTGAAAAACATCTGTCACTCTGACAAATAATAAGTGCACAGGGCCCCAAGGGAAAAGGGAAGTGCAGGCTCCATATTTTTTTATTTTTTTGTACGCGTGAGACGGCGCCTGACTGACTGCTGTTTTGCTTTGCGGCGTGCATGTGAGCGCACATGTGTGTGTGTGTGTGTGTGTGTGTGTGTGTGTGTGTTGTGTGTGTGTGGTTGCGTGTGTGTGTGTGTGTGCGTGTGTGTGCGTGTGTGTGTGTGTGTGTGTGTGTGTGTGTGTGTGTGTGTGCGTGTGCGTGTGCGTGTGTGTGTGTGCGTGTGTGTGTGTGTGTGTGTGTGTGTGTGTGTGTGTGTGTGTGTGGTGAACTGTACTTAATTTCTAATGCAATACATACTCCCACTGACAATTGACATTTTAAGGGCATTACCTTTGACAAGGCAACCTGGACAAATGAACACAATAGGGCAGAATGATTTATCGCACTGGCTGAGGAAATATTTTGATTTACATTTCACTGTGCTGTGTAACGTGTGTGAAATGAATCTCTTGAAGGGGTAAACAGAGCCATGCATACATACAGTGTATCCCATGCTCCTGCTGCCTTCAGAATATACTGTAGCCCGATGACCCGAGGCCTGGATCAGGTAGGCTCTCTCTCCCTGGGGCACTCGCAAAGCCAAGACAACACAGCACCACTCTCTTTCTAATTCTGCCAGTTCCTCCTGGCTTAATTGAGAATTTGAACAAACAAATTAATCATTGCAGCCCATAAAAATGACAGGATTCATGCAGTAGCATTCTTCATTCTCTCTAATTTGTTGTGTGTTGTCGCCCCCACCCCCCTCCCGCCCCTCTTCCCATGCCTTTCCTCAAACCCCCACAGCATTTTTTGTGCTGAATCTGCTAGTTTACCCTTATGAAAATTACAAATACTTGTCAAGGTTAACGAGTTAATATTCTCATTCAATATTTATTTTATGGGCGAGAGAAAGCGTCTCCCTTCAGCGCGTCCTCTTCCAGCGCGCGGATGGGTTTGTTAATCAAAATGACAAGGACAGTGTCCTTTTGATAATCCCCTGAATCATCGAGAATAAAAAATGAACTTTATTAATCAGTGGCCTCTGATTAATTGTTATGAAGTGTTGCTCATCCATTTCCCCTGCATTTCCGTAATTTCCACAGAAGCCTAACAATCTCCCCGATGATTTGAAGCCTTTTGAGCTGGCGTTGCACACAGCAGCATTGCAATAAATAGCATGGGCAGGACACGCTTCATCATGGATGTGCTTTCAGAGAATAGAAAACAAAGAGTAACAAAGAGTATATATATATATATATATATATATATATATATATATATATGCATCTTTGCTTACAGTATGTTCTTAAAAGAGAAATATTCTTTTTTTATCTTCACTTCTGGCAATTTGTTTCGAGTTTTGTTTTTTTATGGTGCTGCACAAACACATCAGTATCGTAAGTCAGTCGTAAGTAAGAGGACCGTGACACTGTAATGCAACAAGCGAGCATTTAGAAGTGTAAATATGATGACAACTACATCTGTATGTCAAATCATACACACAAATGGTTACTAAACAAAGTCATGTTCCAAATAAGTTCCTACAAGTCAGTCTGCAGCCTTCCTGAGACAAACTGGTGTACACACTGCAGAACACAGTGTAAGGAAAGGCCTCCCACTGGCAGGGGATTGAAGACCACAGCTGCATATGAAGCGGTACCACAAAAAAAAATCTCTGACAGATCATAATAAATGACAGTTTCTTAAGGAAGTAGGGCAATTAATACTGCATACATTGGAATGTTTATGAATACTTAATACATAAAATTGAATGCTGTTTGCACAGTGGATGGCGCAAGGTTGGGATTTTGATGTAAATTACATGAGCGTGCCAGACATGTTGGAGCTCATTTGCTCTGAAGTTCTTTTCATGAAACGGAATACACAAAGGAAAGGAAAGTTTCATATTGTGAGGATGTCTCTCTCTCTCCCTCTCTCTGTCCTCAATGGAAGCCATTAAGAGAGTGGTCCTGATGAAGAAAGTCTGTTTCATGATATCCCCATTAATAAGTAGTTATCCGTTATCCGTTAACTACATGTACCTGTGAGTAATTATTTTCAGGTCTGGAGTCCATGTTCATGTTACAGAGTATTGAACTTCTCACTGCTTCAAAATTCAAGCAATAGGAATTTTCATGAAATTTTACACAATTAACGAGTGCATGCTGTAGTTTTCAGCTTCTTCCGGTAGATTTCGAGGGGGGATGGGTGGCCGCATGCAATTAATTGTGGAGGTGTTTTATCCATCAGAATGAATAATTTAAGGGGAGTGTTAATAGGTATCTGAAACATGGCCAAAGACAAAGAGACAAAGCGTTGTTCAAAGATGTATCATTACTTTTCTCATGATCAGAGGCATCATCAGTTCACATCTGGTTCATGCTGGTCACATCTCGGAATGAGAGAAAATGGAATAAATATAATGAAACAAATACTGTCTGGGGACGTGATAAAAAATAAATAACAGGGTAGTCATACATCAAAAGACACAAGATTTCCATTAGATCCCAGTTCAAGGAATCATTGTTGTTCGGTGCTTCATTGTCAGAAACTACCACGGCGCGGCTGCGGCCATGCCAACAGTTGAACTTTAACCTAAATAAAATTGAGCATGAGCAAAGCACTGACTGAGATAAAAATCTGAGCAAGAACTTCAACATGGCTAGTTACCTTTGAGAAATGTGCTTTATGTAATGTGAATTTAGAGGGTAGGGGGGGACCATTAAGCTACACAAAAAGTAAACTTTTATGGACCTTTGGGTTGAAAAGTTTGAAATCTGAGCCTTCACAAATTTATCATATCCAGTGAACAAGATCATCTTGGCCTGAGTTACTATATAGGCCTTTAACACTTCAAACCACAGTTCCAAATTGAAGAAGCCGCTGAATTGATGGTGCCTGAAACTTGTTCTTGTGGCAGCCCTGACTGATTTCTCCTGTGTGTTATCTCTTCTCTGTTGGGAAAGAATGTGAACTACAGACATGAACCTCCCACATGCATCGTGCAGAGGGGATGACATTAAAAAGTCATCTCTGTCAGACGCAATAAAGGGACGTCCACAGGCGCATAGTTTTCCATCCTTCACACTTTGTGTACGCAACACAAGACATAAATTTGCAAAGGTGATTATTCCCTTTTTATTAACCGTCTGAGACAGGGACATCTGGGAAAGTAGCGCCATGCATGCACTCCACGCCAAGTTTCCCAAAATTTGAACAGTAAATTCATGTGAGATACTGCTAAATTAATATTTTGACAGCATCTTCTCCCTCTTAATAATATAAATCTGTAATCCCCCCCCCCACACACACACACACAAAATAATTCACAAATGAATGAGCCATTTTTGTATCATTTCCTCAGATGGTGATCTATGGCAATGTGAACAAAAGACACTCCTTCAATGACAAGTGCCAAGTACATCAGCCAGTCGTTCTTTTCAAGTAATTCCAACCCTGGCTATTCAGGGTTTGCCCCGTGGCGAGACCGAGCACTTCATTCTCCAGAAATAGCCATAGCTCATCTTTCACAAGGACTCAGGTCGTCTTCACGTTGAGAGAGGTTCATTTGAATTTCCGTCTCTTCAATGTGCCCGGCAATCGTGATGCCCGCTTAATATTGACGCTTTGGGAATGCTTGGTATCGTGCCCCAGTATTTGCGTGCATCCATGAGGAACATGTAGCTTGTCATAGAACATCTTACCATATGCACCAACAATGGCGGAAATTTGCACCCTCCTCACCTCACCTTGTATAGCTGATGGTCCAGTGATGTACATCCTGATTGTACATCAACAGACTTTGACTTTGAACAGAGATATGCTGGGGTTATTGTTAAAGATAATAGTTCTTGAATGGACATGATGATTAAATACTTCTGATTAAAGCATCGCGATATTCAAAATAATCCTATTGCTATTGGCCAGAGTAGGTGTGATTTGTACGTTCTTTGCCCATCGAACCTGATGAGATTTGTAAGTCCTCTTTTATGCAGAGTAGAATAGTGAAACCAGCCTACCAAATCTAATTAACATCCTAACACACCTTGACAATTTTTACGTGACATTCGCTCAACTAAAAATGTCTTTTTTTTCTCCCTTTCCTTTTTGAGAATAACACAAAAAAATCCACGCTTTATCTGAGAAGAGAGGCGTTTTTCTTGATAAATTTAAGATAAAAGACATGGCAGTCATTTTCTCCCATGACATATTTGTTCTTTAACAACAAATCAATGGCTGTGAAAGCTTGGCACCTGAATACCGAACAATGGGGAGATGAAGCGAAGATTGTCTTCATTAGGCACATTAATATTCATAGAAGTAGAAAATCTGACACCACAGAGGACTTGGTAACCTTTTCTCATATTAGATTTATTTTTTCAACTTCTTAACACAATTAAAGTCCAGCGATGACTTAATTAATGCAGCTTTCTGTCAGGCGCTTTAAAGAACTGTCAATTTGGCCTGGGTCTGCCTGTCAGCGGGGAAGAAAGACACTCATCCCACACATACAGGAGACAGTTGGAATCGCAGTGCCGGATAAAGTCACATTCACAGACACCTTGCCAAATTGATTCTTTTAAGGGCTTTCTTGCAGATTACCATTTCTTCTCACCTGTCTCTTATTCTGCACGAATGTCAAATCCGAGTGTATATCTAAAAAAAAATGTTTCTGATTATTGCCTTTGTCATCAATTGTGTTCATTGCTGTTGATACTAGATTATGCATGAAAATATTTCCAGCGAACACATTTGAATCAATAACTGTTATTGGGACAATATGGAATGGGCTGAGTATACTGCTGCCCTTATGATTACAAAAGCTATTGAATATTAGCTCTATTATTACTATTACTGTACATTCTTCTCTCAGTATATACTTTCACAGCATTCCCTTATGACAAAAGTTATCAGTAATAGTCATTATGATTGTGCAGTGAGTTTGGTGGTAAATCAGCCTTCAGAAGGAGATGAGACTGTTGGGGGATGTGAGGCATGCCGCGGGTGCCATTTGCGTGAGAACCAGAATTGTCTTCAAGTGGAAGCCACAGGCTGTCCAAACAAGATGACAGTGTAAATCGCTGCAGCTAATGACTGATTCTCCTCTTCCCTGGGTTTTGATCAAAAATAGCTCATGACTTCCTCCTTCAGAAAATGGCAGTGACCAGAATTGTGGTAATGGGCCTTTCTCCACAGACAGACACTGACGGAGGGTTTGTTCATAGTCACTGAGTTCAGTCTTGCTTATATTAAGTGATCCAAAATGTCCCTATGTGTAGTTATGCAGGTCTTCCACAAGTACTTTGAATGTAATTAAAATAGATAAATTATAGGTCCTTGTATGTTGTATGCCATTCTGCGTAAAAACTTGTACAAACCTGTGCTGGTCATCTCTCATTAGAATTCTGAAATGATGCAGACTTTGACTTTGAAAGGGGAGAGCAGTCAGAATTGGATTTTAACATTAATTTTCCCATCCATCCACTAGGTGTGACCGAGGGGGGATTCATACACTGCCACTCTCTGTATTAATGAACCAATACCTGTGATCATTCTGCAGGAGGTGTAACTGGCTTGGCAGGTGTGCTGGCACTGGGAAACAGATTAAAATAGTCAGGGCTCCTTTCAAGGCTTGTACAGGAAACAATGGAGGCTTCATAAGGTAATCATGCCATTATGTGAGAAGAAGGGACTAATTGGAATTATACTAGAACAGGCAGGGAGCTCATTAAAACCTTGAGGAGTACCTCATGATAAACAGTCATTTTAAGGGGTGGCACTAATATGATGAGGCAAAAGCTTTATTTCTCACTTTCCAATGAACACATCTGATGTTTAAGCTCCTTATATACTCTCAGCAGGTATCGCGTGGAAGGTAAGACTCCTTAATTGCCGCCTGGAAATGAGTCATATGTTAAAGCTTGTGCCTTGATGTGGTAACATTGATGCACTGAACGATGCAACATTAATATTTTTTGCATCACTTATCCCCTGCCAATGCATGATCTTATTGTCCGTCCTTGTAATGTAGCACAAACCATACACTTATAAATTGCAATCTTAAAAATACTTTTGAAAATGGAAAAAAAATCAGGCCTACCGCTATGTTGTTCATTTACAACGTTACAAAACCTCAGCAATACCCACTGATAGTAGCAACCAGCGTTCTATGGACTATGACAACCTATGATTATAATCAGAGTCATTTTGCTTGATGAGAAATTGGCTTTACCCAAAATAACTTTATATCCCCTTGCTTTTCCACCACAGTTCATTAGCTCCATCTTGCTCAGGCAGGATTCTTTGTGCCATTTTGACTGTATTCAAATCTCTTTAATGCCATCTGATGTTTAAAGACTGGCCATAAATCCCATATCAGTTCTTAATGACCACTGCTGGCCAGCCGGTAATATGTCATTGTTCGCAGGCGATCACCCAGCGGGGAATAGACCATGCCAGTCTTTGTAATTGCACACCCGGAAAGATTTATATTGCCATTATGCACACCCATGAGAAATAATTCAAACATATCATTGAAAAAACAGCCTTCCCATTGCTGATCCTCAAATCTCGACTGAGCATCTAGCTGGTATTATATCCTAGAACTTCTGCTAACACGGCTTTACTGTCTCATAGTAAAGATATCTCACAAAGCCATTATTCAGTATCCCCCTTCAGTGTAAATACTGGATCTTGTTCTGCAATGTGGTTTGGGGAAGAATTGCAGGTAGGCCTGCAGTATAGGATTACTGTGGGAGGGAATTATTGTAGAGGTATCTATGAACCTACTTAAAGTTACTTAAGAGGCTATAATGTTGCTCATGCATACTAGGCTGCTTAAAATCCTTCAATGGCTCAGAGATATTGTGATAGAGAAATCTGTTATCCGAGCTCCCCAAGAGTGTCACCACAGCTTTGTTGTGCAACCTTTCTCGTGTCCTCCTGAGAGTGGGAGGCAGGTGTACTGTAGGCTGACGCAGGTTTGATCACCTTGGTGAATGTGGACCTAAGTGGCTTCTCTGTGTCCACGGGGAGGGCAGCAGCAACCGACTGCAGCAGGACCGGTGTTTGACTTTGGCTAATGAATTGCCTGGTTGAACAGACTTTCGTCATGCTCGTTTTCTTTAAAAGGATTTGACAGGGACTCAAATGTGTTGGTTGATGTTATAATTTAAACAAGGGTACTGCGTCAAGCAACAGGGAGATGATGTGGTTATACATTAACCACTTTCAACCTGCTGTCGTTATTCAGGGCATGTGTTTATAGTTGAAAATTCCGAAAGTATAACATAGGGCTTCTTAATAAAATATTTTACAGATGGAGCATTCCAGTATGAAGAGTACGCGGTGAAACATGTTTATTTATCAACAGTTAACAGTATATGAAATGACACATATTGTATAGTTCTACATTGGAGTGTACCGTGTGTACACCAATTCTTAAAGGACCATAACGGTGGTCTGGCATGTTTAGCTCACTGATAGTGATACAAGTTGACATTACTGCTGACCATTTACCAAAGCATGCCATTGTTTGTTTGGTTTTCAAGGAAGCCAATGGATTCTGCTAATTTCAGTACACTTTCAGAGACTTGAAAAATGCTTCAGATACTGTAGGTAATTCAACACACTATCATTGTGGTTGATTTTACCAAAGTTAAGTATTGTTGTTTTGTTTTTTAATGCTTTTTAAGGCGCGGGTTGATTTGACAAGTCTAGCTATAAATAGTTTCTGGAGAATTGACTGATATACAAACCAAATTCTAACATCCATGACTTCCATGACTGTATTAATCTCACAATTAATTTTAGCCATCATTGACTGAATTATTCAGGTAAGTTCGGTAATGTTTTAATATGTTTTTGTACACTATACTGTATGGCTGGACCAAAGCTGTGAAAATACAATGATGGGATGCTCCTCTAACCAAATCTATAGCAATTAAGTTTGTAGGCTGGCTTTCTCATGCTTGTGTTCCTTTGTCCCTATGTAGTTTGAGGGCCAGAGGAGCGGAGGGGGGAAGTGAAAATGCCCTGTTGAAGTCAGCCATCAAAAGCAGGCCAGTCATGCAGACTTGTGTTCCTGAGTCCACTGAGACCGCTCCCAGGGACTCTTTGTTCCCCTTCAACCAGACTGCCGCTGTCTCCACACTCAGGGGGCTCACTCACCAGTGACAAGCACAGTCAGATCATACCCCCACAATCAAATACAGTTTTATTAGATCTGTCTTGTGGAGCGGCACTGCACTGCAAAAACATGTTTTGTTCTCTTTAACCTATTCCACTGGGGACGCAAACCAGCAGTGACACTGTCATTTGTGAGCAATACGGTATGACTCCCTTGTGGTACAAATGTCAGATTATACCGTGCAGTACTAGTTATCCTCCCTAAATATAGCCTCTCTGGTATCATAGCCTGTCGCAAGAAATTCATGGTTTCACACACATGGCCTTTAGTGGAGCCCCAGACACTGTCACAAACCTTAAGAAGTCACCAGGATGAGACTAATTGTAAATTCATAAGTGTCTGCAAACTCTCCTTGTAATTCTGAGAGGAGAGGCACCTGCATCAGCTTGATCCTGACTCGTATCGTGTGATGTGCGCTTCTCGGTCCCCACGGACATCAAATTGCCTTGCACATGGAATTGCCACATCTTATTAAGCTGGTGTTTAAGATGTATTAGATTCAAATATGCACACACATTTAGAATGAATGTATTCCCATTAGTGAGTCTATCACACCATGACGTGATATAGACATCGTTCTGACTGTACTCACCCAATATAACTCTATTAAAGAAACAACGCCTGGGTCCGTATTTAGATCGACTGATGTGGATCACTGACCAGGCTCCCGTTTTGTTCCAGGTGACCTGAAAAAAGGCAAAGAACTCATTTGAGATTCTAGACCAACACTCCTGCTACGAGCTGCTTCATAATCACCAAATCAGTGTTCAGCTTATAAAGATAAAGTACAGGAAAGGTGAAATATTACAATACTTGCTTACGAAAAAATAGTAATTGTGTGGATGCTGTGAATCAAAAGGATGTGATTTCACTATACAGTATTCATTTCCTCTCTGAATGTTTTGGGGTTTCTCTCTTGTCAAACAAAGCTTACGACATACTGTAGCATATGAGGCTTTTCATGATGTGGAAGTGAATCGCTCACAAGCAGATGAAGTCACAACAAAAAAGACAATAGAGAAAAAAATACTTTCTAAAAGGATTATTCAACTCTTACGTCATTCATCTGACTTGGAGGCTATCCACTGTTATGGCTTTTACAGATAAGGACTGTCATGTCAAAATGTGGTGTATCATAAGAGACAACATGTCATATTGTGGAAGCATTTCCAAGATAGAAAGGATGAAAGTTGCTTATCTCACTGTTCACTGTGATTTTCACGATCATTTGAATCTTTGAAGGGGTATGGGGAAAAATTTGGTGCTAGACTTTTTACAAAAAAGAGAAGTGTTTGTTAAAGTAGGGCTTAAGTTTTCAGGAACATACTCCTTAATTTTGTCACGCCTCCATCCAAACTGTTAAAAAAGCAGCTGGGGTTGACTTAGCAATCGTGACAACCATCATTTTCTTGTAACATTAATATGAAATAATCCAAAGCAGCATATAGTTTTTTTCTTTCTTTTTTTTTTGTCTTTCAGACATCCAACCCTATAAATAATCAAGGCCTTCTCCGATCCCTCCGAGTAATTATCTGTTCTCTGACAGCCAGAGGCAGGAGCAAACTGACAGGCCTCCAAGAGGGAGATGTAGTGTAAATTTTATGAGTGACAAAGGAGATTAGTGGAGTGACTTTGTACATGTAACTTTGACCTCCATGGAGCTGTGCATGCAGGAAGGTGAACAGAAGGCTGAGGGGAGAGAGGAGAGGAGCTGACACAATACCCAAGGACCAGGTGTGTGTGTGTGTGTGTGTGTGTGTGTGTGTGTGTGTGTGTGTGTGTGTGTGTGTGTGTGTGTGTGTGTGTGTGTGTGTGTGTGTGTGTGTGTGTGTGTGTGTGTGTGTGTGTGTGTGTGTGTGCGTGCGTGCGTGCGTGCGTGCGTGCGTGCGTGCGTGCGTGCGTGCGTGCGTGCGTGCGTGCGTGCGTGCGTGCGTGCGTGCGTGCGTGCGTGCGTGCGTGCGTGCGTGCGTGCGTGCGTGCGTGCGTGCGTGCGTGCGTGCGTGCGTGCGTGCGTGCGTGCGTGCGTATTTGTACATGAGATTCGGGACAGTATTCTTTTAGTGTGTTATTTGACAACTTGAGGCGCTCTTTCAAGGTGGCAGTTACCACACAGGAGAATCCTGAGTGTACAACTGTAACCAAATGGACCCGTAATGGTGTGTGTGTGTGTGTGTGTGTGTGTGTGTGTGTGTGTGTGTGTGTGTGTGTGTGTGTGTGTGTGTGTGTGTGTGTGTGTGTGTGTGTGTGTGTGTTGGGTTTGATTTAGGCATCAAAAGTCTATTTGTCATTTGAGAGATTTATGAATTTGGATATGTTCTAAACCAGGGGTTTTCCAAAATGTTCATGCTATGGACACTCAAACTGACTGGCCATAGGCCATAGACCTCCATTTCAAATGAACCTGTCCTAGGGACCCCGATATGAAAATTGCATAATTTTACATGAGAAATAGATTAGTGGAGCTATTTACTGAATGTTCAATGATACATTTGTAATAATTTCAAATGAATTGAATTATGGTGGAGTTAAACTACTCCTCATTTGGCTGGGGACCCCCTCAAGGACCCCACCGGACCAAAAGTCTGTGATGTTTGAATAAGCTTTGAGCTTCAACCAGAAAGAAATATTGGAGTGTGTTCAATATCGATATCATATTTTGACAGTTGGCGCTGGGGACATTGTGTTATATTTTCTTTATTTTTTAAGGGGGGGGGGGGGGGTCCACAGATGATTGAGATTCTGGATAGGTACTTATCAGTTAAATGACAACCTGCCCCAAATATTTCACTGAAACTTTCCCTTTATCATAGTCCGATTGTGTACTGCTACTAATGAACCAACCACAAACATTCCTTTCTATTATTTTCCATTGATCGTCTTTCATACACTGACTGCTCGGAGAGGCTTTGTTCCCCGTAATTACAGGGCCTGTAATTTCCACATGTACGCATCTCTCCTCCTACTTTGTGATTGTCAGGGGAAATTTTGATGGAGGCATCAAGTGCGCGAAGGAGCATGGTAGTGTCATCACTCTGTTGTACCAGTTGTGTCGGGTGGCTAATGTCATCCTGCGAGACAACAGAAGAGGTAGGCCTCAGTGGATTCCTCTCTCCCTGTCTCTCTCTGTCTCTCTCTCTCTCTCTCTCTCTCTCTCAGTCTCTCTAGGAAGTGACGATAACAGGGCAGCACGCCGAGTTCAGCGGCCACGCAGCTTTGCCAATCTCCCTGGCCATCTCGTGCTGTTCAAACAGGTTCCACATCGGTTTGTGTCTTGTCTTGTCAAGTGGTTGACATTCTGATTTAATCAACATCCACGCCTGCCAGATGAATTAGATCACTATCAAAAATGCACCAGGAACACCATGTCCCTCACTTGTCAGAACCAAACTCATCTGCTCATTTATTTATCACATTCTCCATGGGGGAGGCAGTGTAACACTGTGTGGGCTTAAGGTTGTCTGTCCTTATGATGTGCTTTGTTAAACTTGGATGAGCCCAAGGGACCTCTATCATTCTATCACCAACTTGCATTGCATTGAAACTCAATATGGTTGTCTGAAGAAGGAAATACCATAGTGCAATGCGAGTGTTTCCCTTTGAGGGAAAATGGAACTCAGCGCATCTCTAAAATAGTTTAACCTCTCCCATTTCAACATTGGAGTGCATAAAAAAATACATTCAGACCGTCTTAAAGGGTTAGTTCAGATGTTTTGAGTATTTTCTGTAGGAAATACTTACCATTAATGTAGTGGTTGCAAAGGTATTAATTGATTGCCCGAGTCCCGTGGTCAGAGTTATGGTCCGGTTCTGATAAATATGAAGTAGTTCCGGTAGATTAGTATTTTTGGTGGGGGCCGCTCATTAAAAATAAATTAATTTAAAAAACTAGCGTCATTTGTATTGTTGACCTATTTCTACCATATAGAGCAGGTTTCGTTCAATTTCGACCCCTCTGTCAAATTTTTTGTCATATATTTTGTGCGTGAGTAGGCTGCCGTGGTGCAGTGATTCTGGACACAAACATTAGTACCATGTGACAGAGGGGTCGAAATTGAACGAAACCTGCTCTATATGGTATAAATAGGTCAACAATACAAATGACGCTAGTTTTTTTAATTAATTTATTTTTAATGAGCGGCCCTACCAAATCTACTAATCTACCGGAACTACTTCATATTTATCAGAACCGGACCATAACTCTGACCACGGGACTCGGGCAATCAATTAATACCTTTGCAACCACTACATTAATGGTAAGTATTTCCTACAGAAAATACTCAAAATCTGAACTAACCCTTTAAGACAGGTATTTAGACATGACTGGTGATTACATGGCCAAGTGTGATCGTTGATTCTTTATTTTCTTTTTAGTTTGCTGTGATACATTTAAATGGAATTCCGGGTGGGTTTTTCTCTTTTTTCCAACTTAGTCAATTCCCAATTTCTTTTTCACCTGTCAGTGAGGCGTTTCACCAGGGGTAACGCATGCGGAGGAACACGCTATTCTTCCCAGTTATGCTCCCCACTGAACAGGTGCCACGACCAACCCTCAGGAGATTGTCCTTCCTATAGATGGTAAATGGTCCAGTTATATTGCGCCTTTATCCAAAGCGCTTTACAATATGCATTCACCCGTTCACACACCCACAGCGGAGGAAAACATGCAAGGCACCAACCTGCTCATGGGGAGCAGTTAGGGCTTTGTATCTTGCTCAAGAACACTATACCCAGGGGGGAGCCGGGGATCGAACCCGGGAACCTTTCAATTCCCAAGTAGGCCACTCTACTTCCTGACCTACCCAGCTTCCCACCCACGAGCACGGCCGATTGTGTTTGTTGGAACTTGGAACGCCCGGTCAAGCCGGAATGCCCCATCGAGGAAAGGGGAGTTTTTAGTGCATGTTGGCAAGCAACATGAGTGCAACATGATAATGTGGAAAAGCTTGAAAAAGCAGTGATGTCGTGTTCACTTCACGGTATTAATGTCAACTGCACATCCCCTAAATGGACACCGCTTGTGAAACACTGTGTGCATTGTGAGAGTGGGAGCTTTTTCTTCTGTGTCATTGTGCTCAGGCATTTTTCATTAAGTTCAATACTTTTTGCTCAATGTTTGTATGTATAAGTATAAAGCCAGTGTATCCTGAATGATGACTAAATTAAAGCACACGGGCAAATTGTATTTCAAAGTGATATGTCTCAGATATGACAAAAATCCATTTCATTACAAGTCTAACAAAATCACTCAGCTTAATGTTGTATGTGTATTACTGTGGGAGGCATAGTCTAACGTGATATCAGAGGTAGAAAATGGGTCAGAATCATTCTACGTATTCCTAATGTGGGTACACAGTAAAATTCTGATTCTGAATTTATCTCTGATAGTAAAAAACGGACCTGCAAGTTAAATTAACACTCAGTATTTTGCTGTGTACACCGGTATGTTGCATGAATTATCCGTCGGAGGACGGCTGTGATTTGGCTGAGCTGAGGAGATTCAGATTGAGATGTCCACTCACGGCTCACTGGTTTGATATTTCCATCATCGACAGCAAAGGAGACTCTGACAGTTGGGCTGCACAAAGCCAGCTGTTTTCATGGTTTGAAGCGTCCTGTACGTGCACCCAAGTTGAAGGATTGGTAGGAGATTATTAACCAAAGTGACACCCAGAACACAGGCTTCCACAGTTGGAAAATCACTGAGCTGCTCCCCCCCCCCTCTCTCTCTTCCTCTCTCTCCGTCTAATTTCTGAGCAGTATACTGTAGCAAAGTGCTCCAATATGTTTATGTAAATATTATAGGAGAGAGATATATAGAAAATGCATCGTTGGAGTTTGAAAAATATGCACAGAGCAGGATATCAATCATAGCCCCGTTTATCAACTAATCCAAGTACAAAAAGGACAGATTAGATTACATCTTTGTGATTGGCCCACTGCATTTTGTCATGAATAGATGTACTGACTGGTGAATAACTCTGAAATATGAAACTGCGCCATCTGGCCATGTCTGTGCAACAAGAAAACAACACAAGGTAACATATTTTCAATGAGTTAAAAACTAATAACTAAAAATAAACTGTACAAATAAATACATTTAGCCAGATACACGTCTATAACCAAGGACCACAGGTGTAACCAAAGTCATCTGCACTTTTCCAAACTATGGCTTCGTAGATCTTGTTTGTCCTAATAAATTATGTCAAGGCCCAGCTACTAATCAGATAACTTTAAATGTAATTCCCGTATACATTTGACTACATATTAGCCATGAGTAAGTCAATAAAATGAATAATAACCCAATAACCCATGTACAGTAAGTGCTACTTCATAATTCTCTCATTCAGGTCAGGGACAGGTCACTTCGGAATGTGATCTGAAAAATGTAACAACGTTGAATGATGCCTTGCACACACACACTGGCGAAAGGTATTCAGCCACAACAGATCAGTATTCTTCTCAAGCCTGTATGGGAGTGAAAATACAATAACTGTTTGGAAGATGCAAGCATTCATCTTTGAATGAGCCCCTCTACCTCACCCACACTTTGAGGCACCGTAAGAGAAAAGAAGGAAAAAACCCTAAGGTTTAGGAAGAAATGAAAGCCCCAGCGCTGCTCACTCATCTAAGAAACATTAAATGTACGGTTTGTTTACCCGCGTGTGCACTTATGAATCCCAGGGGTGCTGCAACCTGTGTATAACTCACCCTTAGGGCCTTGGAGTATTTTTCACTATGAAATGAAATTTTATAGCATGCGAGATTAGCCGACACTAATGCAAGGTCAAAAATAATAGAATCAATAGGCAGGCTGGGCGATGTTAACATTTACAGAAAATAATGGGCTGAAAAACGCTGTTGAAAACAGAATGAAATGAGTCTCTGCAGAATTCTTATTGATGGCTTTTCATTATTTCTAATAATTTGACTTTCCTTTGTGTACTGGTGCCAGCGGTGTGGATGTAGCTCTGGTGTTGCGGTTTATCTCCCCTCTCACTCTGAGTGTGTATGTGTCTGCACACACACACGTTCGTGCATTTGTTGATGTGTGTGCACATTTGTGTTTATGTGCCTGTACACACATGTGCTTTATGGTCAATAAACAGCTTTTTTTTGCCAATGACTTTCTCTTGCTGATCAGATCTCTTGTTGTAACACAATTATGGCAGTTTGAAAGGTGGAGTTAGATAGATCAGCCAGCTTTGTGCATTTGGGCCTTGTCTCCAAGTCAGGATCATTCCAGAACGCTGGCTGTTTATTGCCTCTGACAGCATTCCACCATTTTTGTCAAAGAGTAGGAGAACATAAAGTGAAGTGTCCAAGATAAACCCAAATGACTGTTCTCTGTGACCCCATGTTTTATAGCCCATCAGAGTAATCTCAGTGTCTGCGGCTAATTCAAGTGTGATCACAGGGGGGTCTGAGATCCCTCTCCAATATACCCCCACTTGCTGGTATTGTCTTTCTCTTATACTAATGAAAAAAAAAACGGTTATGAATGTTTTTCTGTGCACTTTGATTGTCACATCAACTGTTTTTATTGCTGTCATTATGGTTTAACATCGCACTGTTAATTCTGTTAATTAAAAAGCTGATTGCTTTTGCCAGTCTGTGATCTCCATTTGGTGAGTCCATATGGTAGAGATTGCTTGTTGTAAATTTAAATGAAGCCTTATCACAGTGCTGCTACGTATAATCAAGCAGTACAAGTGCTTGAATTACCTAGAAACCCCCATCATCTTCTACTGCAACTCTTGTCCACAACTTTACTGAAACTATAATTTCCCCTAAATGACTATGGTTCAAATCATTACAAAGATTACAAGGTCATTGTTTGCTAGCAAAGCAAGCAATTTTAAGCTGCATCTACAGTATAGTACATAATATCTGACACATAAAGAAGATGGACATAAAAAACTCCTAGTGTCAATTCAAGTGTGACATCCCAACTTTAAATGGCAACAGTAAACTATAAAATGCTGCAACTGTTAACTGGAAATGAACCCTAAAAACAGGCCTAAAAAGTCACCAATTGCACATTATAATCATACATGGATGCTATCTAAGGTAAATACAAGTAGCCTGTATCTACCTCAGTCAGATACACGTAACAGACAATGCCACTATTATACTGTATGCTCAGAGCTCAGTTAGTGATAGTTTACTTTAGATATTTCTTAATGTAATTTACCCATCTGAAAACAGGAGGAGCAGTCAAATCCTCAAGGACAGGCTAGATTCATTTAAGTTTCAAAAGGCTGATGTTACAACAGTCTGATCACATAAAATTCTGTGGAACTGGGGCAATAATACAAACAATTCTTTTTTTTATTTTTTACTACAAATAAATAGATAGGAGATTAACTTGCTGATGATTAACATTTAAAAGGTCCTAATGAAAACTGAGCTACATAATTATAGGCGACTTATTTTTACAAGCATATTTAACCACCCGTTTTGTCAGATTTTGCAAACTAAAGTTAGCACATTTCCAATACCCACCCATGGCTATACATGAGGAATGGGTGCTAGCAGCATTTTGACCACTAGGCAGCCTTCTCATCCAACCTGCATATGTAGTGCATTGAGTGTAAGGTCTTGAAACTTGCCTGCTGGTTCTTAGATAGATATATAGATATATAGCTATATAGACAATTCTAGTTTTCCCAAGGCAGGGAAACTATTACATTATGATACTGTTTACAAGTTTAAATCACCAACACCAGGCTACTTAAGACTAAACTGAACCTATCCCCATCACCAAACTGGGCTCAGGGCCCAGGACAGCTGTCCTTGTTGCCCCCCCACCCCTCACCTCCCCCGCCCAATGGCAGCCTGCATATCACTATTCTAAATTAAAGAGGGTTCATGATTCGTGCTGGAGCCTAGAAAAAACACACCATTCTCAGAGAGCTCCATAACTCTTGTCTTCGCAGGTCTTTGAATTCTCGTTTAAAGTTTTGCCAGATAGTGTTCTCATAGCTGCGGAATGTCACTGTTTACAAAAGAGAGACAGGGAGAGTGAGCACTCACTGACATGTCTCCCCTATCAAGCATGCTCTGGACTGGACGTCTATCAGTTCAAAAGTCAGGAACTTGCACGAGTCACCCATTTCTCATTTCTTTTCCCTCTGACAGGCCAGGGTTCTGTCTATTCTCCGCAGTATTTACAGGGGTGGAATCTGTTTATGTCACACAGATGTAAATGTTTATGTTTGATGAACGCTTGCTGAATTTTTACTGTCCAAAGAGATGTGTACAGTTCTGAACATGTTGAGATGGTTCAGTTTAATTTACTGTCATCATTAGGTATGTAAGATCTGTCTCACAAAACTGACTTGGTTTTAACCACTTAAACCCTATATACTTAGTTGACTGGGTTCTCCCAGGGCTCTATACTTGGCCCCCTACTTTTTTCCCTCTACACCAAATCTTTTTGCCAAAAATAACCGATCATCAAGATCACAATGTGTTGCATTGTTACACATTGTGAGCTTGTAGATCGACTATTTTTGTCAAACGTTTGCCTATTTTTGTACAATGTTCACCTATGAAATGCCCGGAACAGGGATGCTAGAGTTCAAGTGGTTTAATGCATGTTGCCAAGTTTACACGTTTAATATTAGTGTCTTCTTTCTTTGAAGTGGCAAAACTGGCAGCATTGCGGTTGGTTAGGTGGAATAAATTAGGTGGTTTATTTATTTCAGATTATAATCGCTTCTTTAAAGCATATGGTTTCATTCTCCTCACTTAGTGCATATGGAAATTCTGCTTGCGGAATTAAAATGCAAAGCATAGAAATTAAAATAAAATTCTTAACCATTAACGATCAAATGACAGGGTGGGTAAATTATGTTATATGCGCAGGCCTGAGGAACCATGCAGAGTATAATAATGAACTGGACACAGTGGTGTCAGTACTGGTTGATATTTTGGTGAGAGAGGAGAGAGGGCAATAACACCTCTAAAACAGAACACCGCAGTCTTAATTTGTAGAGGCCATTGTCCTGTGCTCTTTTCAGGAGGCGAGCCATTTATCATTTAGTTGGCCGTTATTTTTAATGAGTCTGTTATCATTCATTTTAGGGCATCCCACCTTTCCCTGACATGGATAGTATTTCTTTTTATATAGGACATAGGATTTATGTCTCCTTCTCTTCTCAGCATCCCTACCTCGCTCCCTTAGTAAGGAAGCTGTCAGCTGGGCTCCTCCTGATGGCTGTTTGGGGGGGGGGGGGGGGTGTGGGTGGTGGCAGCACAGACTGCCCCCCCCAGCACATCAGGGCCATGGGGGCTCATAGACTCCAGCCTGTCTCTGTGAATTCACTTAAACAACACAAAATCCGCCCACCCTGTACCCTTGCCTTTCTTGAACTGTACTTGGGTGTCACCAGGTGTGTTAGCTAGGGATAAAGGATGCTTCAGACATTTCTAGCTTAGATGTCCATAGCACTGTATTCCCAGGTCAATTCAATGTTGCTGCATACTTGTTTTTGTGAGCATGCTCTATTACGGGTTGAGGCTCACCTGTGATGACATTTCAATGCATGGCATAGACCTGCTCTAATGACAATGAATGAACTTGATGGATGTCTGAATGTTATATCAAAATGAGCTTTGAGATTATTGTACTGCTACCAGTTCTGAACCAAAATAGGTACCCAGATCCTCAGAGACCTCCCCAAGAACCTCAGTCACCTTTAGTAGACTTCTCACATTCATTCTCCATGGATCTTTACGTTTGTGAGGCTTCACAAAATGAGAAGAGACTCTCTCTTGTTTATGCCTATGAGAGACAGCATTCACTGATGTATACCAAACTGTTATATTTAAGGGTGAAATTTGCTGGTATTGTTTTTAACTTACAGTTGCTATTAAACCTTAAAGGTAAGTTCTGTGATTTCATGCGTATGTATAATTTAAATCCCACATACCTGTGGTACTTTAAACTGTGTAGGTAATATTTTTGGAGAGGACTTAAAGCCACTTTAACTCCCATCACTGGGAAAGCTCAGCTTTCGCCTGTAATTGGTTGTGAGTTTACATAGCAACGCTGATGTCCTGTCATTGGTTGTGTGTTTGCCTAGCCACATCCATCCTGGTCCTAATGGCACTTCTATTTATAGAGCCCCACCGATACAGGATTATTGGACAGACATTAGGGAGTAAACAAATTTCAATATCGATATATTGGCCAATATTGTTTTTATCTTTTTGTGTATTATATTCTGTAAAAAAATATTTAATAACGTTTGCATATCAAACAACTTATCCAAGCTATACATACCTTGTTGGATTAAAAGTTTTTTAGCAAATTAACACTCCCTCGTGGCCTGCAACCTAAACTTTGGCTTAACTCTTCAGCCTGAATAATTTGTGGTAAGACAGATAAGCAAGGTTTATATACTGTATATACTGTAAGTCTAAAATCCCCTAACAAACACTTAAAGTTCCCGTCTCCTACCGGCTAATGTATCCGGTAGGAGTCACAAAGTAGATTATTTGTGTCTCCTACCGGATACACACCCGGTCATCAAATTATTATCTTAGGAATGCCACAAAAACAAAAATAAATCCATGAAATCAAGGCTTCATAAGGTGTGTAATTGATAGAAAATAAGTAATTTTTTGGGTGAACTCCTCCTTTAAACAAAAAATGTGCTCCTCAGAGCACAGGTCTCCGCCAGGGCAGGTAGGTTATTGTGGACCAGCAATGTTTCACGGCAATCGGATGCTGCGTTCATGATTTGAGGCATTTTGTTCAAAACGGGCCACTCCTGCAAACTTTGGAAGCCAATCTAAGCCTATCAGGATGGAATATGAAAATACGTCTTAATACATGACTACCGATTTAAGTGATGTTTAGACAAAATCTGTAGGAGTAATATAAAACATCGGCCTCCTGGTGGCGCTATAACAGGCCGATGTGAGAAATTTGGGGCAGTGGTTTTTTTTTGGCCTCCAATGAGTATGTTTGCACAGTTTCATGCTGATCGGTCCAGCGGTGCCGGAGATTAGCTGCTCACAGACAGACGGACGGACGGACGGACGGACGGACGGACGGACGGACGGACGGACGGACGGACGGACGGACGGACGGACGGACGGCCAGGGGCAAAAACATAGTCTCGGCCACGCCTTTGGCCTGGCGGAGACAACAACTTGTGTCACAGCAGCTGTGAGACAATGTCTCAATTCCACATTGATTTGACTGACTGAAAAGATCACTCTATACTGTATGAGTTCATTCATGTTATATACATCTACATGTATAGTGCATACAACGGCTATGCTTGCATTGGACATGTATGCATGTACTTTCCTGGAATGGGATGTGATTGCTGTTCCCTTTAGTGTTGATATAGGCCATATGTAGTGCTGGCAGCACTGGCAGGTGAATCCATGTGCATTTTGCATCACATCCACCCACCCACCCACACCCACACACACACACACACACACACACACACACACACACACACACACACACACACACACAAAAACACACACGCACATCACCAGATTTTCTTGCTCCAACAGAAATGACCCGACAGGTTTGCACAGCGAGATGTTTTCTGCTCTAGTAGATTTGTGGGTGGTGGTCTTAGAATGTCTCCTCATTGCCAACCATGCCTTAATTCTTCGTCACAAGGTAAGAGGCCCACATTACCATATGTTGTCTTTCGATGAATGCCTTGGGAGCATTTATTTTACAGTACTTGAACATATTGAAACATACCTTTATCTACCTAACAATGTTTACAATGATATTGAAGTGGGATAAAGTAACAGCCTGTTTCACTAGATAGGCAAAGCGCCCTTCATTGAAAGTTATTGCCAGGCAGCCAGGGGTAATACATCACAGCTTTTGCGAGGACAATGCTACGAAGCCGAATCCAAGTACAGATGCATCATAGTTGCACAGTGAGCATTTTGTTACAAATAATGTTGTCATCAATTTTCATCTTTTGTTTAAACATATTAGTCTTTTGGACAAGATAGGTCATATTTCAGCAGGTTGATAAATTCTCTCCCCTCTCCTCTTCACAGAATGTGCACTTAATTAATTACACAACCTTTAATTGGACAGATTATTCCTAATGGTGGCATAGTGCTAAATGTACAAACTCTGAGAGGGCTCAGGAGTAATTATTTTAATGCCACTTTCTCAGCTAGTTGTAATCAGTATATTTCAAATAATTAGTCATTTTCTCTGTGTAAGATACAGATACGCTAAAATAGACAAATTACATTTGCATTTGTATGTTGGGGCAGATAATTTTTTTTGCACGTGTGTGCAACATTTTCACGTGCTGAGGCCGTATGTGTTAAGGAGCATTTGATCACCACTTGATATTTTATGATATCTGCAGGCATTACCTCCTGTTTAATTACCTCAGTAATGTGCGTTGATGTACATGATGGATTTTTACGGAAGTGGGCTTCTTAACTATCGGATGCAACGACATGAATGATCATCTCCGCCGCAGTGCTCTTAAAAGATAAATTAATAATTTTGATTGAGGAAGTCTAACACATTAGCAAAAAAGCATGCGCAGTCAAGTAGAGAACACAAACATGAAATGTGCTTACATAGCGCTGCATAGCTGGCAACATGTGTGCTATGCTGCAGACATACACCGATACAGGCTTTTCTTTCTTTTCTGTACCAGTATCACTTAAGACAAAAATAAGGGGCATAACTCTGAGCAAATTTTGCATAAGAACAACCCCCATTCATTTAACTCAAAGCTCATAGTGAACACAGAAAATCAGGGTTCCTAAACAGTAAATTGTCCGTGTTAATTTATCTGTATACTCTCAGAGTTAAATTAAAGCTGCAATGCGTAGGATTTATGTTTTACCTGGGATTGGAACCCAGGTCTCCCGCTCGAGCGCCAACAATTCTATTCCTGAGCTAAGATGGAGAGCCCATTTGGACAGATGAGTTATTACGCTTTGAGCTTCGTGCTATAACTCTTGTCACACAGGAGTGGTCGTACCCTTGTTAGTTATATTGTATTAGCGTACTGTACCATACAGATTGTTTAAAATTACGCTATTCACACAAAAGAACTGATGGATTACAGCTTTAACACTGAGGATTTTACTGTGTATACTGCAGTGATGTGGAGGTGGTACAATTGAGATCAGGGGAAGGGGTAAGGATGACATTGTTAAAACTTCACAGCTTGACTCTGCTATAAAGAGAGAGTGGTTAAACTAATGGGTGAGGCCTGGTTTCAGGCCTCACAGTCATATAACAGAGCATGTACGTCAGTCCTGCACTCATTACCATGACTGATCATACTGTCTACCAGTATCCTGCCCGCCTGGCACCCAAGACCTGCAGGTGGTACTTTATCTGACGTCCATGTCAATTACTCACAGGCAAAATCTTCTCTGCTAAGCAGACAGAAATTTCAAGTTTGGGGAAGTAAAGATGCGGGAAGTGAAAACAATGGCCTTAAATCTACAGTTGAACAACTGCATACACCTGCTGTTTACCGCCCAGGGTAAAACAAATGCAGCTGCAGTGGAGTGTATCAACTTATTCTTTTATTCTTAGTAGAGAAGGACAGTGCCCTTTCAGAGGTGATGGACAATACAATTCAATAGAATTTTGTGCATCTCTTGTGGTCCGCAGCCGAACGCCACGCCGCCAGTCAGGTTTGACAAATCCTGATTTCATATATCTAAGTGCTCAAATGCCCGAGAATCATGCGTCAGTGACCATCATTCTTCCCTTTCCAGCCCGCATCGATGGATCTCTTTTTTTTGTTTTCTCCCCCCTCCGTCTCTTGTCCTTCTCTTTTATTGCTTTGTACAGCAAAGCACCATTACTGATCCCTTCCAAAGCACAAACTAAAAATCTATCCCGTTGTCATTTGCTGCACCGCGCCATCTATCATCGGGGGTGCTTGGCAGCGTCTCCGTACGAGAGAGGAGGTGCTGGAACAGGAGGCAGAGTCAAGGACTTTCACGCGCAACAAAAAACTTGTCACAATTATTTATGGCTCTTGCTGGGACACATAATAGGACACATCAAACTGCTGTTTTTTTGTGTGATGAGCGCCCTCACATCGCTGGCTCCCTTGTCGAAGTGGGTCACAGGCATCTCCTGCCTTACACATACAATTTCCAAGACAATGGCGGAGCACTTGGGGAAGTGACAGTGACAAATACTGGAGCCCCCACGGAAAGCTGGGCAGGCTGTTACATGAGTGATTGCGCCAATAATCATGCGGAGTCGTCACGTGTCCGTGGAGCAGGAGGGAGATGGGCAGCAGGGGTGGCAGGGGGTGGGACAAGACAGAGAGAGCGACAGAAAGAGAGAGAGAGAGAGAGAGAGAGAGAGAGAGAAAGAGAGAGAGAGACAGAGAGAGGGTGTATGAGAGTGTGTGTGAATGAGACAGGGAGGAGCTGGGGGGCGGGGTGTGTGTGGTGGAGGGGGGGGCAGAAGGCCTGTGTAGAGAAGTGGCTAACAGGTCCTGGCAAATCATTTTTTATTTCCTTATCATCCATCTCCCACTTCCTCTCCTCAGATGAGTTGCTGCTAAATGACTGTCACTTTGGACGGTGCTGTGATATGTTCTGCTGTAGCGCCCGTAATTGGGAAGGGGTCACCAGTGCCTGTTTCTCTGCACGACCTTTCTTAAACTCGGCCGCCCAGGGAATTGGGCAGAGGCTCAGATTAAATTACTTCTCCAGCGCCTCGGCCCTTCACCTTAAGTGCTGGCACTTGGCTCCAGTTCATGGGAAAGAAGCCCCTTGTTCCCGCTTCAGCGCTTCAGGCACCAAGCACAGACTTGCCCTGTCTGCCAGCCTAAGCTAACGGGAGAGAGAGCATGGGCCTGTGTTAAGAAACGGTACTGGCCCCAACTTAAATCGGATCTACCGCTAAACCATGTATTTACACTGCTATTTACACATGCATTTCAGATAAACAGTGGTTACACTTAGTAAGCACTCATAAAACCTGTTTGCGGTTGAGTAGATATGTGTGTGAGCGAGTATGCCATAGATAGGCTACACAACAGACAATAATGGTGTGAAAAAGCTACAAATATAACAAAAACAATCTCATTTTTAAAGTGTGATTAGTAATCTCCCAAAATGGCAAACGGCAGCTTTAAATACAAGTAATCTTCTGTAGGCTTCACATCAAAATTGTTCATACTGCAATACACAAACAACTGCGTATAAGAAATGGCATATGGCATAATGTGCAGGGTAAGATGATTTTCTTTTTTCCTCATATTTGTTTGTGCCGTTGGTAAACAACAACAAAGAGTTAAATGTGAAATCATCGCCTTGCTGTCAACAATATACCCCCGCCTCCTCCCTCCCGTCACCACTTTAAAAAATGGCACATTGACCTGACACAGCAATGTGAGGAGAGAGGCAGCTATTCACTGCTCTGTTAGATATGATATAATGAGACGCCACCGCCACTGAAAGACTGACAGAAGAAAAAACACCACCCAATTGTTCTCCAAACATTGTGGGTACGTCTAAATAAAAATGTCACATTTTGGCTCGGTATCATGCAAATTAATGGCATATCTGGCCGTAAAATAGACATTATGTGAAATCAAATCATCTCCAAAGACATAAAAATGCTCTGATCAAGTGTACGTCCTCCCCTTTGAGAGCCTTCAACAGCTCGACTACCTCCTCAATTACTTTGGGTGTCAACAGACAGCTATCTGCAACAAGGGCATGTTTTCCCACATAATGACAACTGATAGCTGGTGTCAGGCAGGTTATGCTTTTCAATTTGTGTCTTGCAATAATAACAATTACAGCTCACGCAAGTCCTCATTACCTTACAGTGTGAATTCATTTTCCCATGCATATTTCCCAAAACACTCATCTCAGTGCCCATCATTGGGGACAGGCAGCAGGTATAGGACAACATACTGTAGAGTGGAAAACAAAATGGCAAACTTTCCTCTGTAGCTGACGTTTAACTTTTTATGTATTTATTTTTTAACCACTTGAGCCCTATTGCAACACCGGTGTTGCACAGTGAAAATAGCCAATGCTCACAGCGCTTTGTGGTGTGACGGGTTGTGAGCTTGTACATCGGCTAATTTAACTATTTTGGAAACTTTTATGCCTATAAAGACCAAAATAGGGATGCCAGGTTGAAATTGGTTAAATGAATCACTTGATGGATTGGGTTATGGTCACATACAGTAACTAGCTATAACAGTCAGGGATATATTTGTCCCTTCGTCTGAAGTAGATCGTGAAACACTACTGGAGACCAATACTGAAATAATCTTTTGGATCATTTTGGATCCAGCTTCACTGACTTTTGATACAGTCATGGTTTTCTGCCCACCACAACAACTCACAAGGGAAAAGCAGGGTTTCTAGTTCTTCAATGTCAAAGACTTTCTACTTAGTGAGGGAAGATCCTGTCATTGTTGAATCACTTTGAACAAAGGCTTCTATTTTGGCATCTTTGAAAGACAACTCAAACTACTGGTAGCAGTTTTGTATTAACACAAACCTTTGCTTTTGCAAGGAAACATTGTTCCGCATTGTTAATAAGTCCTGTTTACAGGCTTTCCACAAGTACCAGGGCAGAATAATAAGATGCAATGCAAGAATTAAATTTATGCAGGACATGATAACAAAAGACAAAAATACAGCACAGTTACTAACAATTGTTTAGACTGTAAACAAACAAAGCACTAAAATAATATGAAATCTGAGCATGTTTCCTTGCTCCTTGCAATTATAGCTGACCTGAATTATGCAAACACAACAAGCAGATCTGCACTGATAGATTGCTGAAGTTAGGTAATAGTTGCATGAAAGCTTGGATCTTCTCTATAGTTCTTCTAGTTGTGATAAACTTAACGGTACTGTAAGAAATATTTTTTGGGTTAAAATGTTAAAAAGTTAAAGCTCTATATTCTGAGAGTAATCATTGTTTGTTCATTAAGAGGGTCTCCCCAATGTCCCCATCTCTGCAGCTCTTTAGTAAACAGAAAAATATAATTTCAGGTGGGTGGCCAATTTCATCCAATCTGGAGAAACCCTTTTATCAGCTCAAATGTTATAGTGTTCCAGCTCTAATTGCAAATTTTTTGTTTCATTACTTACTTGCTTATCTTGTACTGTATACTGTATGAGTTGAATATATCTTCTGTTTAATACAGAACTGGAGAGATGGGGAGACCCTTGTTACTGAACAAATACTCTATTGCAATGACTATCATAATACATAGCTAAATAACACTTATTTTAACAAACATATATAATTTACAGCACCTTTAAAAAAGGTAATACTCTCCTGGTCAAGGTTTGGTCAGGCTTTGGTCAGGCTGTAAACCACGCAATTCTACTTGATAAGCTGAGGGCGATTGGTTTTGATTGCACATCACTAAATTGGATGAGATCTTACTTGGAGGGTAGAGAACAAGTGGTTGACATCAACGGAACCATGTCCTCATCCCTCCCGGTGAGCTGCGGGGTTCCTCAAGGCAGCATTCTAGGGCCGTTACTGTTCCTTCTATACATTAACGACATGAATGCTGCCTGTAACTGCAAACTGTTCCTGTTCGCTGATGACTCGGCACTCCTGATCTCGGGTGAGGACAAGTTGCAAGTTGAGGAAGCTCTCAGCTCTGAACTCTCAAAAATCCGTACCTGGCTTACCGATAACAAACTGTCTCTACACCTTGGGAAAACTGAATCCATCCTATTTGGGACCAAACATTCCCTCAGTAAAATGAAGGTAAATGACTTCAAGGTCAAAGTCGATGACACAATCATCACTAGCAAAGAAGAGATTACCTATTTGGGATGTATTCTTGACAAATACCTGACAGGTGAAAGCATGGCAACAAAGGTGGTCAAAGGAGTAAACCAGAGAACCAGATTTATGGGCAGAGTTTCCTCTTTTGTCAACCCTCAGGCCCTCAGGACCCTCTCAGGGGCCCTGATTCAGCCCCTTTTTGACTATGCTAGCTCCTCTTGGTACTCCAACACCTCAGTGTCACTGAAGACTAAGCTTCAAACCTCCCAAAACAAACTGATCCGACTACTTCTCGGACTGGGGCCCATGACCCACCTCTCTCCCACTCACTTTGCCAGCCTAGGCTGGCTCAGGGTGGAAGACAGGGTTAAACAACTAAAAATGGGTCTGGTCTTCAAAATTGTAAATGCAGATTTGCCCGAAATGCCCCCTATACCCGCATATCTGTATAAATACCTCGAAAAAGTTAGTGACACCCACAGCCACGAAACTAGAGGGAGCGTAAACAACAATCTGGTACCACCTACCCATAAAACAAACATGGGCAAATTCTCCTTCTATAGCACAGCCACCAAGGAATGGAATAGTCTAACCCCATCCCTCAAAAAATGCAGTTCGCTGGGCTCATTCAAAACAGCCCTAAAAACTCATCTTTCTGGAGGCCGAAAGAGGAGCTAGTACCAGTTTCCCTGTAGACAGACGACCCCCCCCCCTCCTCTTTTTTGTACATATTTTGTATTTCCTCATGCTTTTTTTGTATATAATTTTTATTTTTCCATGCTTCCCCCCCCCCTTTTTTTGTACATATATAATTTTTTATTTTTTCATGCTTTTCTTTGTACATAGTGGTATTTACTGGGCGTCCCTATAAGTGAGGTTTGGAAATTTGTACAATTATCCTGCACCGTGATTGGCCAATCACAATCTATTCAGGACTGTGATTGGCCAGTGTCACATGACACATGTGCATAGCCCTATATAAGAAACCATAACTTGGAAAAACATATTTTTTTTCAATATATGTCTATGAAATTAATTCAAGGACCCCAACGGAAACAAGTCCGCAAGGACTTTTTTGGCCGGACCTTTTAGACAAAAGCATTATAAATGTAACTGTGTTGTTTTACATTCTTTTGCCTAATAAAAATTTCAATCAATCAATCAATCAATCCCTGCGTAGTTACTCAGATATTGAGAGCCAAGTAAAAGATTCCAGCGTTAGTACTTGATCGGGGGAAAAAATAAGCTATACTGTTATTTTCTTGTTGGACGTCAAGCCAGTAGATATAAACGCTGTTAATTTATATATATATATATATATATATATATATATATATATATATATATATATATATAGAGAGAGAGAGAGAGAGAGAGAGAGAGAGAGAGAGAGAGAGAGAGAGAGAGAGAGAGAGAGAGAGAGAGATGTATATATATATATATATATATATATATATATATAATTTATATAGATATATATATATAGATATATAGATATATAGATATATAGGGCTGTTAACAAAGACATAGAGGACACACTGACTGCATTATTGTGTTGTGCTGCACTGGACATCCCATTCATTTTCAATGGAACACTGCATACTGTATGTCTAGTATCGTTACTTGCCAGATCAGATACAGTGTGCTTCGGCCCAAGAATTCATAAGATTTATTTTAATCATAAAATATCCAATGTTTGCTGGCTAGAAATCCTTTGTGGGGGCTATAATATTAACGTCAAAACAAGTGGAAAGTGAAGGCATTAAGACAGCTTTGAATTCTTTGAATTCTATACATGAACCCCAATTAGGAGCTAGGAAACCACAAAACAGTGAGAAACATTTACAGTATAAGAATGGCTGGTCACTGTTTAATTTTATTTGAATGCTGTTTGGCTTGTACAGTAGGTGTCTGTAACAAGAGTGTTGGCTACTGACAGTAGGTGTTCCAAGGCCTAAGACTCTAAAATCACACTAGCAGGGACCAAAGTGGTTTGAAAAGACTGACACTGCCATCCTTAATACTGAGTCCCACACTCTCCCTAGTAGGCAAAGAAAATAATTAAACAAAAATGCACAATTATCATTATGCCCAACACAATAGAAACATCACCTCAGCATGGTGGTAGCATTGCCATAAGAGCAGTGCTGCTGTACAGGAAATATCTTTCCACACTGAGTTTCCCTTTTCTGACCTGTTAACATGGGCACTGAAAAGAAAAGCAGATCCAGCGTGTTATGGGCATCCAGCGTGTTATGGGCGCTATAGTTACAGAATTGGGGTGGAGGGGTACATAGTGTTTATGGGAGCATGTCTATGTTTCCGTAACCCTATGTTTCCTCCAGCCTTTTTTAACCCTGAGCTCAACCCTGAGGTGGTATACTGTATTGTAGATTCACTGGATTAACACTTACTGTAAACAACAGAAAAAGGTTTCACACTTAAATCCTATATGGTTTATTGACCAAGGTCCCCCAGGGGTCTATCCTTGGCCGGCTCTTTTTTCCCCTCTACAACAAATATCTTCGCCGAAAATAGCCAAGCTACGAGATCACAACGCGTTGTGTCGTGAAGCGCTGTGATCTGCTATTTCTGCCGAATGTTCACCTATAATGGCACGCTCAGAATAAGAGTGGCAATAGAGGAAAGCATGTCTCGTCTGGTCTTCAACCTCCTAACATTTTCACGTCTCCACTTCTGTGCTCACTCCACTGGCTCTCAGTTAGCTGCTCGTATCCAATTCAAAACACTAGTGATGACCTACAAGGCAACCAAGGGCATGGCACCCCCCTACCCGCAGGATATGATTCAGACCCCTTCCTGCACACTTCCATCAGCAAACACGGCACGTCTGTGCCTCCCGTCCCTACGACACCCTGGCCAATGCTCCAAGAGTCCTCCTCTCTTCTTCCTCCTGGCTCCCAAGCTGTGGAATGACCCCCCTCTGTCAGTCAGGATGGCAGAGTCACTCCCCATCTCCCGCTGCAGCCTGAAAGCTCACCTCTTCATACTCCACCTCAGCTCCTCACTCCTTATTTCTTTGTAACAGTACTTGTTACCTATTTAGAACATTATCCATAGTATGTTTACTTGTTATGCTATGTTATTTAACCATTTGAACCCTATATCCTATTCTATATCCTAATTTGTGCATGTCATAATACTGTAGGTAAACATTCTGCCAAAATAGCCGATCTACAAGCTCACAATGCATCACAAAACGACACATTGTGAGCTTGTAGATCGGCTATTTTCGGTGAAGAGTTACGGCGTAGAGGGAAAAAGGAGGGGACCAAGTATACAGGACTCCGTTCAACAAACTATATAGGGTTTAAATGGTTAAACAGATTTAGAATTAGATAGATGCCAAGTTTATTATTTAGATAGTATGTTATATAGATGCTAGTTTAGCTAGTGCTACAACCAATTTTGTAGCACTTGTTTTCTTGGCAGTATTTACTTGACTATTTACCTTGTTGGTTGAATAGGGTTCATGTGGCTTACGTCAAAAACCACACCCCCTGAGTCAAGAAGATTATTTCCCATTCAAAATTCTATAGACTTACATAAGATACTGTAAAATGTAAAATTTTAGTCCATAGATTTTACTCATATGGTTATGAAGCATCAACTGACAGTTAAAAAGCACTAATTTATCCAAAGAGTACTAAAATAAAAGTTCGCCTACAAATCAACATTACTCAGGCTTAGAAATTACCTAATGACTACCAACTCCCATTACACCTATGGCCGCTGCCTGGCACCACTGGCACACAAGTGTGCTGTTCTTATATGGGAGGCATGAGACAGCTCATCTGAGTCTAACGCTGAACTAAAAGACAGCTAATGACAGAATATAGATAGACTATTGGAGCTGACGGTGAATAAATAGTGAGAAGGGGGTTCATGCTTCATTCAGAAACTCGCTAGAACGTCACGAGTGAGTTTACTTTGCAAAAACCAAGCGGAGCAGATAGGGTAGGTAATCAGCTTCACGTTGTGCTGTATTGGATTTTTTCTTTATGTAGGAGAATAACAATGTCAGTTCTCTGATGTTTCATTCAACAAAATAAATAATAAAACACACTGATAACAAATGTCACAAAATCTAAGGAATCTCAGGAATGTTTTGACGGATGTGATGTGCTTCGGAGGGGACAGTGAATCACATGGTTTCCTACTGTAGTTTTCCAAGGCTGCTTTTCCCGCCACAAAATGTATGAACTTTTCTACAAAAATACCTTTATGACAGAATCACAACCACGACACAACAGTGATATACCAGATCATCTACAGTACAATGACGAGTCTGCCTACAGGGATGAGGTGAGATTGCTGGCACTCAACCTTGACCTCAACGTCAACAAGACCACAGTGCTGTTTGTGGACTCCAGGAAGCAGAGGAGAGAGAACGCCTCTCTCCATTGATGGCATTGCAGTTGAAAGGGTCAGCGAACAGCGAGTTCAAGTTCGTATAGACGTGCACATGCAGGAGCTCAAGTGGGACACATACACCATACATGTAAGGAAAAGGCCACAACAGATACTATACTGGTTTCGTTGCCTGAAGAAGTCGGAGCGAGCCGCCGCATCCTCAGGCTGTACAACAGCTCCATTGAAAGCATTCTGTCAGGCTGTGTCACTGCCTGGTATGGGATCTACACCACTCATGAAACCGAAAAACCTATAGCGGGTAGTGCGTCGGCCGAGTGCATAATGGCTAGTATGCTCATAATGCTCTCTTCACTCCAGGAGCTGTACGATAAGCGGTGTGTAGTCAAAGCTCACCATATGATCAAGGTCACAACCTCTTCATACCACTTCTATGGCCATGGCCACGTAAGGATGTCTACCGCAGTGGAAAATGCAAGAGCACCAGATGAACAGCTTCCTCCCGGCTACCATCAGACTGTTGAACAAGGCCTGAACACCGCCTGTCACCCGGCTGGCCTGCCACACTGGAACACTTTATTACCTTAACACTGGATTACCTCCCTTTGAGTGGATTGTTCCCGTGTGAGACCTACTTTTCCTTTGAAAACTTGGAACTACCATGTGGATTGTTATCTGTGAAGTTTATTTTTTTATCACCAGACTTTATTTTTTATTTTTGGAACACAGTTCTTATATTACGTGATTTAAAAAACAACAAAGACTATAGAGACACTGTATACCGATTTGCGTGTTTTTTGGACAGAATCTGAAGGAGTAAGAGGAAAGCATTTGTTTTACAAAAGTCAGCCTCCTGGTGGCGCTCTAACAGGCAGATGTGAAAAATGCAGGGCAAAGGTTTTTCCTTGGCCTCTAGGGAGTGTGCGTGCAAAGTTTCACACAGATCGGTGCAGTTATAGGTAAAAACGTGAATCGGCCTGTTATAGGGCCACCATGAGGCTGATGTGAACGTTTTCAAGTGGCATTTCTTCCTGGGCCAAGTGGGAATCTACGTGGATAATTTCACGGAAATCGCATGCTGCGTTCATGATTTGAGGCATTTTGTTCAAAACAAACCAATCCTGCAAACTTTGGAAGCCAATCTTAGCCAATCAGGATGGAATATGGAAAATCGGACAGATCCGTGTTGATCACATGACTATAGAGATACTGTGTACTGATTTGTGTGTTGTTTGGACAAAATATGTAGGAGTAATATCCAAAAATGTGTTTTGCAAAAGTTGGCCTCATGGTGGCGCTATGACAGGCTGATGTGAAAAATGTGGGGCAGAGGTTCTGCTATGGCATCAAGGGAGTGTGTGTGTGTGCAGTTTCACAGCGACCGGGCCAACGGTGGCGGAGATTAGCTGTTAACAGACAGAAGGACGGACGGACGGAAGGACACACGGACACACAGACACACGGACGGACGGACAGGGGGCAAAACATACTCTCTCGCCATGCCTTTCGGCCTGGCGGAGACAATAACAAAACCATGTGAAGTTGTGAACACTAGTATAGCATCCATTTGGTTCCATTTGTACACTCTCAGAGTTAAATGAACAATGATGATTTATTTTACTGTGAACTGACTTTTTTACCTCAGCCACTTGGCCATCATTTAGAATGGATAGCTCAGTTACATAACAATATACGTAGGCAGCAATACTGTAAAGCCTGTGAAGTTATACTTAGTCACGCGCGGTAGTCCTGCACTGATAGCAGCACGGCACGTTGTGAGCTTGTAGATCTGCTATTTTCTGTGTGCGACACATGCGTGTAACTAAGTATAACTCAGGCTTAAAGAATTATATTAACACTGCATTCACAACAGTAAAAGATTGAGCTGAGGGTCACTGCATCTGTCACTGTGCTGTAGCTTCTCATTTTCAGTGCTTGGCATGAGGCCCTATAAGTCGCCGCCCTCAGACTGTAGCCTGACTTGGCATATAGAACAAAGAAAGAGACATGCTTGGGCTCCATAGCCAAGGTCTACCCACACCGGAAAGCTTCTCTTTTGTTTTTTTTACTTCACTGACAAGGAACCAGGAACTATTGCTTTTTATCTCTCTCATTTTTGCTTTCTAGTATTACAATCTCATTAATCAATATTTTGTCAAAGAAATACATGGGGAACTAGAAAAATTGCTCCTCGGAGTACAGGTCACCACCAGGTCAGGTAGGTTGTTATGGGCCAGCAATGTTGATGGAATATGATGTTGATCACATGACTATAGACATCATGTGTACTGATTTGCATTATGTTTGGACAAAATATGTAGGAGTAATATAAATAAATTTGTTTTGCAAAAATCTGCCTCCTGGTGGTAAAACTCGGCCTTCCACAATGTGAAAAGGGTGGCATTTCTTCTTCGGCCTAGAGGGAACGTGTGCAAAGTTACACAGCAATAGGTCGCTGCTCTCGAAATTTGAGGCATTTTGTTCAAAACGAAACTTTAGATGCCAATCAATATGGAATATGACAAATTGGACAGATACGTCTTGATCATGACTATAGAGATCATCGGTACTAATTTGCGTGATCAAAATGGATGGAACCTGTTCTATTTCGGTGCAACATTAAGAACCATACTAATATGTAGCCTATGTGTGTGTGCGTTTTTTTGTTGTTGTTGCTTTTTACCCCCTTTTCTCCCAATTTAGTTGTTATGCCAATTGATTCCTCCCCTCACACATTTCTGTGTGTTGTCTCTGATGTTGTATCCTACTGGCTCACCTGCCAGTGAGGAGCCCCCACCGGGAGGACGTAGAGGTCTTCTGACAGGTGCCTCTGCTGACAGGTGCCGCCCCCCAGCCTGTAGGAGTATGTGCAGTGACAAATATCCCCCTCCCAGTCCCCGCCCAGCTTCCCTTCCACGAACTGTGTTCAATTGTGTTTGTATAGAAGACGCTCGACAAGCCGAATGCACCGCAGTGGATTCGAACCCCCAGACTCCACGGTGGTGGGCAGGTACTTTACCACTGCACCACCTGAGTGCCATACGGTAATGTGAAGTGTGTCAATACCCATTTAGGACTTATGCTGTACTAGAGGTTCGGGGCGCCCCTCACATCTAGTAGCCTGGCCCTCACATCTAGCTATAAAGCTATATATACTATTATAGTGGGCTCGCTGCAGCAGCAGCGAGCCCACTATAGCTGTTGTCACTATTTCTTTCTCTCCCAAAAGTATGGCAGCCAACTACTCCTACATACTTTCACTTAGAAACTCCATTCAAACTGTAAAAAAAATCCAGCTTACTGTGGACATCTATGCTTGCACTTTTCTTTTTGAAATAATTTGTAGTTTTTGAAATATTTAACTTTTAACAAAGGGAAAGTCAATGTTATTTCAACTGAAAACCTCTAGAGAGAGAAGGACAGAGGAGAAATGCCCTGTGTTTTCGTAAAGTCACTGTGGCTGCATTTTTTACACTACACACATGTGTTTTACATCACCAAGATCGCACAGGTCTGCTCTCCAATTTAATTTAAACCAATTTAAATCCAACTTTAAACCATAGTAAATAGCTAATCTACAAGCTCACTGGAGCCAGGGGGAAGCACCCCGCACCCATCACTCCCACTCCCTATACCCCTCCATCCCCTTACTACCATCAGCTATTCAAGCAGGTGTTTAACTGATGACAATTAGGAGAATGATATAACCAGTGCTCCCGATCTGATCAACCGGAGGCAAGTCTGCACCCACACACAACACAAAGAAAGAGATACCAAGTCAAACTGAATTTGTACTTTTTATGACTACAGTTTTTTGGCTTTAAAGCGAGCCCACATTATTCAGGAACAATATTTCCTGAACGACTTATGTAAAACATTTTTTTTTATATTACTCCTTTAGATTTTATCCAAATTTCACGCGAATCGGTACACATAATCTCTATAGTCATGTGATCAAGACGGATCTGTTTGATTTTTCATATTCTATCCTGATTGGCTAAGATTGACATCTAAAGTTTGAACAAAATGCCGCAAACCATGAACACAGTGTCCGATTACGGTGAAGCTTTACACTCACATTTACACTACGTTGAGGAACAAATGCCACCCTTTTAACATTGCCCCATTATAGCGCCACCAGGAGGACAATATATTCCTCCCACAACTTTAGTCCAAACATCAGGCAAATCGGTACACATTGTCTCTATAGTCAAGTGATCAAGACGGATCCGTCCAATTTTTCATATTCCATCCTGATTGGCAAATTCTGAACATTGCTGGCCCACAATAACCTACCTGACCTGATCTAGTTGTAACTCATACAAGACTCTAGAAGTGTTACATGCTCATTCTGTTATTCAAAGTGACCCTTAGCAGTTACTCTCTCTCTCTCGCATATGAACATCAGCCAAGGTTTTTTTTAAAATCTATTACCTGGGCAGGATGATGCCATTACAAGCAACAGGTCCTCAAAAAAGCAAATTCTACAGGATATTGTAACGCTGTTGCAATATTTTGGGATCAAAATGGACATGATATGGGATTATAAGAAGCTAGCATATGCACATTCGGAGGTCAGCATAGAGTAGTGAGCGAGGGATTTAACAGATTCAGCCCATGTCGTCACTAATTCTAGTGGACATCTTCTAGAGGAGGGATTGTATTGCACTGACATCCATGTGTGCTGCTCCTTTTAACGCCACGGATGTGTGGCCAAATCTGCACTGGAGTATGATACAGCATGATGCCCCCTCAAAAGCATGGAGTGGAGGATCTGTGAGGAATCACGTCACATGTAAGGGGAACTTGTTAAATAGGACTTGGACACTGCAGCATGATAATTTTCTATCACAGCAGCCTATAAGTATCTGACAAGCCCTATGCTGACTCGGCAGTCTGTTACAAAATGGCAGGCGTGCCCTTTTATCTCGGCACATGTTTCACGGCAATTGGACAATCAGCCACTGCAGTGAAAATCCATAGTATTGATCGGCCTGTATCTTCTCTATAATTCTCTAGCAGGAAATCCCTGATGACAAATTATATCTGCACCAGTTTTTGATTGGTGCTTTGATGTAAGCGATCTCCAAGGGCAGGCTTAGGAACCGGTTGAGGCTTTATTAACCGAGTCTAACCTGGCTCTTCCTATACTCTCACACCTGCCCAAAGCCAGACGTCCTGTCAGAGGGGGGTTACACTATAAGAAGCCTCGTCAAAACCTGCTTCAGCGGTTTGGAGTTTACAGCTGTGCTCACAGGCCACCCAGTACCGACAGAAATGCAGGAGGACCTGGCTGTTCTCAAAGGATAGCTAGCTGTGAAGGTGACTGTCTGCCTCTAGTGTCTAGACTTGAAGAACTCTCTCGCACTCATTCACACACACACGCTCACACGCATGCATGCATGCATGCATGCATGCACGCAAACACACACACATGCATGGTGACACGCATGCCGACACAAGCACAGCACAATAAATCTTGCATCAGATATCAGACAACTTTTTTTTTCTTCCTGTTTATTTCTAGATCGGAGGAAAGTCATTGCTGTATTTCATTACAATTTACAACACATGTACCGCTTTTTTACAAGTCCATCCTGAGCCAGTCACTGGCTTTTATTATGGCTTTGTAAATTGTGCTGCAGTGTTAAGTTTCAATTTACTGTCAATGTAAGCAGCCTTTTTTTTTTTCAGGCAATAGAGGGCCAGGTCCTAAACCATTCCCCTGCATCTGCCATTATGATCCTGCTACAGTGCAGCCAGCCATCTTCTCCAATCTTCTGTTTATGAATATAAAACAGAGCGATGGAAAAGGGAGCACAAGACAAATCAAATGTGATAGTGTTCCATATTGATTCTGAACAAACACATACACTCTCTCGTGCGCACTCTGCTTTCAGGGCTTGATGCGTATAACGAGCCTTATCATTATGCACTATGTACTAGTGCTGCTATTTCTTCAGTTGATAACCCTGACCACAATGCACTGCTCAACACAGTGGATGGCACACATCAAGAGGCCCCTTCTAATCCTACTCAGAGACTTAGCAGGCGTCAAACTTTACCCAATCCAGTGTCATAAATCCGATGATTCCTGAAAGGAGAAGAGGAGAGAGAAAGCCTTTTATTGGAGAGAGTGTGTGTGTGTGTGTGGGGGGGGTGTCGGACGTAATCCAGCCTCTGACAGAGGAGGAGGGGGGAGCCAGCATCATTTACAGAGAGGCATATGCTCTCCCTCCCTTCACACAGACAGGAACTACAGCAAAGCAACCTTTTACCAGCCAGTCAGAGGAGGATAATCTTTCCCCTCGCAGCACAATGCAGGAGATTACACGGAGAACATGTCAGTCTGCACTGGATTTGCTAGACACCAGATCTCTTGTCCCTATCGATTTGCAGGCTGCTCATCCATGTTTTCACACGGGGCTCACAGGCACAGGGGCCAAAAGCATATGGTTGGGGAGGCAGCCATTCTCCTCTTTCCGCTCTCTCGCCCTCTTTGTGTGGTTCAGAGTCCAAGTGTGTGTGTGTGTGTGTGTGTGTGTGTGTGTGTGTGTGTGTGTGTGTGTGTGTGTGTGTGTGTGTGTGTGTAAAGGGTGTCTGTGTGTACGCTTGCGCTTGCGCTCGCATTTGCACATGATCGCAACGGTGTCAATGCAACACCTGCTCCCGGGAAATGCATTTTGTAATCACAGGACAAGTTAACCTCGACACCGCAGACTGCAGATGTTGTAATCCCCCGTGCCATTCTGTCGCTGTTGATTTGGTGTTGCACAAGCACAATCATCGCCCTCATTTTAGGGGTTATAGTTTTCCCCAAAGCTTCGCATTATTAATCAATTATTACATTAAACCCTTAAACAAACAAAACTGGCTGCAATAGTGCCCTTGCCACTGAACCCAGGTGGCTACGAGCTCATCAAGGTTCTTTCTAATGTAGTGTTTAAGAAATGCCTGTTGTTATCACTTTTAAGTCTTTTAGCTGATGGAAACAGTGCTCCATTGTGCTCCATATTTATCTATTTTCTTACAGTACATTTTTATACTTTATTTCTTAATGTAGCTAGACAGGAAAACCAAGGGCAGCGAGTGAGACAAGACCGGGAGCTGGATGAAACATTTGGCTGAGCCGAGGGGGAAAATGCTTGAGCCAATGACAAAAGAACAGATAATGTTTAAAAATATATAATCTATATCTTGAGATGGTCAACTTGTAGATCATAGGATGACATGGATATCATTATGTTCTTGAAATAAACTTTTTTCACACTTCAAACAGGTGTAAAATGGAAAGAAAGAAAGAAAGAAAGGCAGCACTAGTGTTTAACCACTTCAACCCTTGTTGACCGGTGTCCCCAAGGGGTCTTTACTAGGTTCTCTATATGGTCTGCTTTTTTCCCCCCCAAACAAATTTCTGTGCCGAAAATAGATGATCTACAAGCTCACCACATGTCGCTACATGTGGTGAGCTTGCAGATCTGCTTTCTTTGATAAATGCTCACATATTATGACATGCCTAGAATAGGGACGCAAGGGTTCATGTGGTTAGCGTATCACTTTTTTTCTGCCAGCTCGGTCATACGATGAAGTATAAATTGGGCAAAAGCCAACAGAGATCTTACCGAGCCACTCGTGGTCCTAGATGGCAAAACCCTCTAAATTTTCATGGGACTTTCGTGGTCCCCAGTTTGAGGGCCCACTCCAGTGGAGAGAAGTGCAGCAAACTCACAATGCCCAGTTTAAGGGGCAGAAAAACAAGAAGTCCTCACTCAAGCGTTTCCTGGTGATCAATATGCTAACTCGAGGAATGCTAAAATCGTGGCAGACGCTTGACAAAGATGGATAGATTTGCACCGTCCGTGAAATGTCACTGATTCAGTGGAGGATGTCACCTCCGGATCGCTCGGCTGTGTGATAAGCCTGACACATCAGCTTGGGCTCTCGCTCTCTCTCTCTCTCTCTTCCTGTCAGAGCAGACGGATGACAGCGACCACCATGGCAGCAGAGGCCCCTTTGGGACCCAGGTAAAAATGAACACAATTAAAAAATGGATGAGTTGCAATCTGTGGGGGAAAGTCAATGTGTGGGGTTTCGGGTGGTTAGCGACTCAGTGGTCTCAGGAAAAAAAGAAAATCGTTAATTTCAAGTGAGTGTTGTCAATCTAGATTTGATGTAAACACTTTGAAGTGCCACTAACAAAAACTTTGCTGTCTTTTTGTTTCGTTTTTTATTTAACTACTACATCACATTTGTTCCCGTTTAAATAGCGGAAGTTACTGTAAGTTACATGTTTATGTATAGCTACTGTACATAAACATGACATGATGCTGTGGGTTCATATCTACTGTAATATATTCAGGCTTACATGCATCGCTTTCATATTTTCAGCATACCAGCCACGGCCTCGCTGCAGATCGCTCTGATGATAGGAACAAAGCTCTTGTCATTTTCCATACATAATGTAGTTGCCATAGGGGATGGAGCCATAAAAGGTGTCAATAAGGGGTTTTAATTTTACTGTCTTCTTCCAGCGTTTGACCCTTTGTGATGCCCACATCTCCTAATGCCCCGAGGCAGCGGCTCTGAGACCATCCCCTATTTGTTCAAGATCAAAGGTCTGTCTACCAACAGCAAGCACAGACAAGCCTGGCCCGCCGCTTGCAAAGGGAGACAGTGAGAGCTTTCTGTTTACTATTTACCTCATCACTCTGCAGGGAGACACCATCGTGTGTGTGTGTGTGTGTGTGTGTGTGTGTGTGTGTGTGTGTGTGTGTGTGTGTGTGTGTGTGTGTGTGTGTGTGTGTGTGTGTGTGTGTGTGTGGGGCATCACTATTTTGGTTATGTCATTGTAGGTGAAAATGTTAAAGAAAAAGAAACAAAGTTCCATTTTAAAAGAATCCTATAAGCTCACAACGTGTCGGCTTGTAGGCTACTTTTGCTATTTGGCGTACAACGATGTATAGGGCTTGAGTGGTCAGTCAAACTGACCAACAATCCGCTCTACCGCTTGAATTCCCTCCTACCTCCACCTTTAACTTCTGTAGCCTGGAATACTGTTATATTTGATGTTCCCTTCTGGCTGATTTTGACTGATTCCTTTTGCTTGGCTATTGCCTTTTTTGACGTGTCCAACCCCTGCCCATCTTCTCCTTTTCACTTCAAGGCACCGGGGGGTGGGGCCGGTGGGGGGCATATCTCCCATTGTATCCCACAGACTTTGATTGTAATCCTGTTGCTTTCTGCTGGATAAACACAAGAGCTTGACAGAAGACAAAGCACCATCCACCCACAGGATCCCGTGTAACTAATAGCCCGGGTCAATGTCTCGTCCTTTTATTTATAATCCCCGGCAGCGTGAAATATGAAGGGGTGGATTGAGATGCATAACTTCACCACCCACTCCCCCCTTTTTTTAAGCAGGAAGCCCTCGGACACCAAAAATGATGAAATGCTATGGCTGAGAGGTAAGCTATTAATAGACTCCTCCACCTGAAACTGTCACTGTGATCCTTGCTCTTACGGCCCGGTATCCACACCAGGAGCACCTTTCAGGGACCCGTGAAGGGCTGCTGAGAAGGACTACCACATATGTTGAGGTGCTCGCAGCACATACTGTACAATACACATGGCTATCCGGAGACGACACCTTCTATAATTCATAGGAACATGAAAGTGTGGGTAACTGTTGATGGAAATGATGATGTGCATGCATGCAAGCAGAGGCTCAGCTTGTAGAAGATTCAAATTATGCTGATTCTGGGTACATAACTGCGAATGAAATACAAAAGCCCAAGTGTTGTTGAGTCAAATAGAGGATGATAGTGAGAATGAAAAAAGAAAAGCATGCCTGCATTTTTCATGGCCGACTAATTAGCTGCTTCCCTCTAAGAAGCATAATAAGAGCTCTTGTGTGTCACTAGCGTCTGGCATGGATCATGAATAAAATGCTCATTTTAAACATTTTGGGGACAACTTCCAGGATGTAAATCAGCCAGCAGTAAAGTTATGTCAGAGGAAAAGTCACTGCCGGTAGCGACCACATTCCACAAATGATCATTTATTACCCAACACTATTTTTAAAGGGGAAAATGGCAGCCTCCCTTTGTCAAATCTAACAAGGGAATAGCTTTCAGGTGCTTATACCACTATAACTCATCTCGGTGACCTTTTGAGCAGGAATTAGGGCACTTTCATCCTTGCTCAGGTGCTTGTTGAAGTCCATTAGCATTTTAAAAAAGTGTTATGGAGTGTAAAGAAAAGCAGGAAATCTTTCATTAATAGACCCAGTGAACTTTTAGACGTTTGCTAAATTATGAAATATTGTCCAAACACCAACCATCAGGAACACGGATGCACACTCTAGTTTGAAATTCGGCAAAAATGACTCTCGAGTTGATTGTGTGTCTTCTGTCTAACAGTAACGTCTGGTTTATGAAGTATTTCCTATTACAAAGCCAAAATGCATGACAACTTGAATTGCACGCTTTTTCATATTTCCTTTCTTTCATTTCTGCCATTATGTTCCTACTCAATGTGCGTCTCCTTCAGGGAAATTACATAGCCAACCACCTAATCCCAGTCACGGTGAATGCCATTCCACGCCAGACCAAATGAAACATCTGACTCTGAGATTGGTGGGATAGACAGGACATGCAGCCTTCCAACCCATTCTCTCTTTTTGACGCTTCTAAATAATTCATAGATAAGACAAAACACAACAAATACCTTGAGACGTGTGCTAGCCAGTAAGTTAATCCCACAATATGAAATAGAACTTTATCTTGCAGCTCAAATTGAAGCAATACCATGATATTAAAGTGTGAGAGAGAAGGAAAACATTGCAACAAATAACAAAATGCTACAGGGACCTGCAGCAGTATTATGGAGGGCGGACAAAATACTGTTTCATTTCAGAATGTGGGACATGCGGCTCAATATTAGTGTTATTGTCTGCAAATTGTAAAAATTATAAAGATGTGAGCCAGTTGGAAAAATCATCCCCAGTTCCGGTCTCCGGGCATATATTAAAAATCAAGTAGCTGTAGGATTAAGTCATCCGATCCATAATACACATATATTTGCATTACTAAATACTGTATATACCCTCATCAATGTACTAATAACAGATAACTAAAGAACTGACAGCCTCCATGCTTTCATTTGAATTAACAATGGAAAACAATCCTGACAGAGCCAAACTTATCTCCACTAGTTTTGGGATAGTCATAGTATATAAGTCGTTTTGAATTACCAGCTACTTTGTGATCAGAAGCATTAATCTAAAAAAACAACAAAAAAAACAAAGGGGGTTATGTAGAAGGAGGCTGGTGTCTGAGAACAAATATCATATTTGTATTGCCCATTACTTATTAATCTTTATGTTCATTCCGGGGCAACTAAGACACGTCACCTACGATGTCCTCTGAAAGCAAATGGCCCGACACAGCGTATTGAATTACACATTTGCCTGTTTACCGGAAAAACAGGTCTTGGAGATAACAAGAAAGGTGATATTTACAGTGGCCTGCGACAGTGTGATGTGCCCTTCCACATCACAGCTCAGGTGGGGAACGCTTGGGCACTGCTCCCCCGTTGAGGAAGGATATAGAGCAGTGGTTCTCAAACTTTTTCATATCAGGGACCTCCAAATTGATATGTATTTGTCCACGGACCGCCATCTGAAAATATTCTGTGCCTGGGACCCCCATACAAGATTTGCGTTGTTTGCTTTTCAATTTTTTTGTAAGATATTTTTAAATAGCAGACCTACAGCTATTGTCAAAGAGCCGATGTACATAGGGTTAAAGTAATTAAAGCGGCACTATGTAACTTTTTACATGAACAACTTATGAATAAAATGTAATTTTGTAAAATAAAAAAGGTCATGTCTCACCTAGACACAGGATCTGACACAGATTTTGACCTGATGGTCCTCTTAACTCAATTGTAAAAATGTCAGCGCAGGAAACCGGGTTCAAATCCAGGGTAGAAGAGGAAAATTACATAGTGCAGCTTTAAACTGATTTTGATGTTATATCAACTCATCTTGCTGGGAACCCCCTGGAACCCCCTCAAGGACACCTGGGGGTCCCCGGACTCCACTTTGAGAACCACTGATGTCATCCTCTCTGTGCCAAGGAAGACAAGGCGAGATTATATACATTGCTATAAAAGGTATTTAGATAGTTGTCAATTAAAACTGACAGACTTTCTCTGTTGATGAACTCTAACGCAATGACCTCTATATGACACATTTTAATTGGCTTGTGGCAACACATGACTTTTCAGAGATACGGTTTACTAGAGACAGATACACTCTCAGTCTGTTCTCCTGTTATGGTTAATAAATGTTTTGATCGTCGCATGTAGGGCTCAGGGAAACAGGTGCGGGGGAAACAACTGGAACACATGGCGCGAGCCAGAAGCCCCACACACCTGTTCACTTCCTGCTAAACAGCCTCACAGTGGATACTCCCTGGAGCACAAAGTAAGTTCCGTCTCACACGCGCCATTCCTGGAATTCTAATAGTAACGGAGATGCGGAAAGGACATTTGTTCCTTTTCGAGCCAGAGGAATGGTGATAAATGGAAGCGGGACTCTTTCTCTTTGCTTCTGGAGGATCTTAATGCATTTTACTTTGCTCTGTGTAGACACAGCGCTCCGCAGGGAGGGAGGGGAGGATAAGTAACTGTAGGAGGTGGTAATGGTATGTTGGTATCGGCTTGGTGTTGTTTGGCCGAGCTGTATTGAAGCGATGGTCCCAGAGGAGCCCGGCACAGGGAGCCGGGTTTGTCAACCTTGTCTGAGGGACTTAATATGAAAACAACACTAATGAGAACCATTTCCATTGCTCTGTTTATTTTCAGAGATGCATTGAGCTGGGCATGCACACGGCTCAGTGATCGCACGTTGCATTGCATTCATTATGGGGCCCTGGATGGACTACTGATACATTACACACAAACACACATAATTGCATTTCTTTTATACTGTGTGTGTGTGTGTGTGTGTGTGTGTGTGTGTGTGTGTGTGTGTGTGTGTGTGTGTGTGTGTGTGTGTGTGTGTGTGTGTGTGTGTATATACATATATAAAAAAAATATAGAACAGAGTCCATCTGATCAAAACACAATCATAGAGTTAGGCTTCTTCTATTAGAAATCCCACCAATTCTGGCCGAGAACTAAATAGTAAGTGCATTTAATAATGGTTCCCTCGGGAGCAGTACCAACTCTGGAAAAACAAGACTTCTCTAATACATCCAAACGCTATAAATCTTAAGATATAGACCCTATAGCATACAGAGGTATTCTCTCCATCGATAAATGACAAGCTTGAGCAGACAAGTATCATTTCCTCAAGCAAAATGAATCCTCCAACATCCATCTATTCACTCACAGACATGCCATTTTAAAAATCTCTCTCTAAAGTGACATCACTCCACAGATTGAAACCACTATTTCATTGAGCAGAAAATTGCTATTGAATTTGGAGCTGAATAATTGGAAGCCATGTTCCAATGTGACCGATGGAAAAGGTAGACTTATGTTTTACTGTCACACTCAAACCAATGACATTCTGAAGCTGAGCGGCACAAATGGTATGGGTATTGTTGGATGGGACATTGCCCTCCTTTGTATATGAGCCATATCAAGCAAAGGAGTTGGAAGGCAATTTGGAAAGGATGCATTTCACTTTCATTTGATAGGAGGCCTTGAATGAAATGGAAAAATCAGCATTTTATAAAAAAAGATCCAAGCACTCAGCTGAATAGTTATTTGTTATATCTGTTAAAGCATGGACTGTTGTGTTAATTGTCCGATATATCTGATAAATATAAATTGGACAACACAACTAAGTGCTATCTTTCTATAATCATTCATATAATTAATAGCAAAACGTCTATCTGGCATGAACGCTGATTAGGAAAATAATTTGATGGACAAGCTGTACAAAGTCATCGACTGATTGCTTAATATATACATTTTAAAAAGCAAAATCTATACGGACACTATGTTCCTATTTTAGCTGGTTCTTATCGACAAAGAAACCCACAAGTGCACTTAACAAAATAATAACTGCTTCAACAGCTCTCCTCTGTCTATTTGGTGTATTTCTTGTGATGAGGCTGGCAACGCTGTCTCTTTTTCTCCCTTCCCCCCTGCCCCTCCCTTTAACCGGTGATCGTTTTGTGAACCCGTTAGCCTGTCATTGGTTTAGAGACTCCAAATGACCCTGTGTCTCAGCAGAAGACCCATTCATCCACTCCCTCTCCCTCCCCAGGCCAATGACAGTACTGATGACCACAAGACACACACGCGCACGCACGCACACACACACACACACACACACACACACACGAGAGAGAGCATAGCACAAACCCACGCGAGAAAAAAATCATGTAAACATGCACGCGTACATGCGCACGCACATTCTGTACATACATGTGAATATAGACATGCATGTGGACAGACGTGCACAAACAAGCACATACGCATGCGTGCGCGTGTGTGGAGTGGTGGCTGCTGTGGTTTCCTGGTGTAATGTGCTTTGTTGTGTGAAGGTATCAATCAGAGGGGAGCAGATTATTAGAGTGTCTGAAAGAGATCAAACAATGTTGCCGTCTGCACCCACACATGGCTGATTTACAGGCAGGCTGATAAAGTACTGCAGCTCTCTGTCAGGGGCTACATGACGGCTCGCCGCGCTCTTAGGATAAATTATTGCAGAGGCCCGCGGTAATGTCTCTCCACCTAGCAACCAGCGGCCCCAGTGGCTGCCAGGGGAGCCCAGCCTCGTCTGCCGTAATGGCACAGTGTCCGGGGTCAGCAGTTACTGTATTGTGGCATGGTGTGTGTGTGTGTGTGTGTGTGTGTGTGTGTGTGTGTGTGTGTGTGTGTGTGTGTGTGTGCACATGTGCGCATGCGTGAGTGCGTGCGTGCGTGTGTGTGTACGTAGGAAGGAGGGGGAGGGTTACACACTTGCACACTTACACACCTATTCCCCGTTTTTCTCAACACCTGCCATTGGAGGCGAAGCTAAAAGACACTCAGGGATGACTGTGGGTGGGCTGAATGGCCATGGGGGAGGCACTGGTGTCTCGCTGCAATATTGTAACATTTTGAAAAACTGACACCAAGGTTCCATACAAGAAGGAACTCAAGACAAGGGGCGATGGCTGGTCACCATTATCAAAAATAAGCCCTGGCAAAGACACCATATAAAACCATTCATAGGGCAGGTAGTTCCTACTCCACCATGATGCTGGCCAAAAGCACACTGAGGGTTTTTATGTAAATAAAATGTGCTACTTAAGTATAATTTTATGATATGACATTTAATAGAACATAATTCAGTTCACCAAAATCATCTCTATCTCTTTTGCTGTGTCCAATTCAAAAGACAGATTTTTGTACACAACACATGGATGTTGTACATTGTTGACTTATGGAATTTAGTTAGTAAAACCACTTAAGGCCTACATTATTGTCTCCGCCAGGCCGAAAGGCATGGCGAGAGAGTATGTTTTACCCCCTGTCCGTCCGTCCGTCCGTCCGTGTGTGTGTGTCCGTGTGTCCGTGTGTCCATCTGTCTGTGAACAGCTAATCTCCGGCACCGTTGGCCCGGTCGCTGCGAAACTGTGCACTCACACTCCCTGGATGCCAATTCAGAACCTCTGCCTAATTTTTTTAACATGGCCCTGTTATAGCGCCACCAGGAGGCCGATTTGTGCAAAACCCATTTTTTGATATTACTCCTACAGATTGAATCCAAACATCACGCAAATCAGGACACAGTATCTCTATAGTCATGTGATCAACACAGATCTGTCTCATTTTCCATATTCCATCCTGATTGGCTAAGGTTGGCTTCCAAAGTTTGCAGGATTGGTCCGTTTTGAACTAAATGCCTCAAATCATGAAGGCAGCTTGCTATTTCCGTGAAATTTCACACGCACATTCCCACTAGGCCAAGGAACAAATGCCACTTGAACATTTTCAAAACAGCCTCATGGTGGCGCTATAAAAGGCCGATTTGCGTTTTTAACTATAACTGCACCGATCTGCGTGAAACTTTGCACGCATACTCCCTAGAGGCCAAGGAAAAACATCTGCCCTGCATTTTTCACATTAGCCTTTTATAGCGCCACAAGGAGGCCGATTTATGTAAAAAAAAAATTTGAGATTAAGCCTTCAGATTTTATCAAAATTTCACACAAATCGGTACACATGATCTGTATAGTCAAGTGATCAAGATGGATCTGTTAGATTTTTCATATTCCATCCTGATTGGCTAACATTGACATCTAAAGTTTGCAGGAGTGGCCCGTTTTGAACAAAATGACGCAAATCATGAACGCAGCATCCGATTGCGGTGGAACTTTGCACACACATTCGCACTAGGTTGAAGAACAAACGCCACCCTTTTAACACTGCCCTATTATAGCGCCACCAGGAGGCCGATTTTTCTTTTTTATATAACTCCTACAAAGTTTGTCCAAACATCATGCAAATCAGTACACATTATGTAGATGGTTCCGTCCGATTTTTCATATTCCATCCTGATTGGCGAATTCCGAACATTGCTGGCCCACAATAACCTACCTGACCTGGCGGAGACCTGTGCTCCGAGGAGCACTTTTTCTAGTATATACTTCAATTGTACGACAATTAGCAAAAATAGTGTTATGAGCTTGAAGATCTGCTTTATTATTTTTTTGTCTGAGCAACACATTGAAAATACATTTTTGATCCATAAATATCATGACACTTTTCTGTCATATCTTCCATCTCTATTTTCATGATAACTTTTCAAGTCAGTATGCTGACATGTGCAAAAACTTTCCTGTTGATAAAAAGGCTGGTAGGCCAACATCTGCTCTTTTTTGTGTGTCAAAACAACGGCATCTAATTGACATGTCCTTTTTTCAACACAAGGCTGTCTGCATATTCTGAGCAGTGCCATGGGGGACAGAGTGAGAGCTAGATAGACACATAGGCACATGGGCGGAAATCAAAATGAATAAGTCACTTCCTCCGAGTGGATTTCAGTTCACCGATTAAGCATAACTATTTCATGTCCTCTCAGAGTTTCTTCCCTTTTATTTACTCAAGATGGCATTCTTTCTGGACATTGAGCAAGGTCAAAGAAAGTGGAGCACACCCCAGAAATTGACAAGGAAGACACGCAACTGTACGGGAGAGTGGGAAAACTATAGAGATGCTAAAAGATGGATGCTGTCAATTGAGTGCAATGAATATTTTACAGAGGCTTTCTCCATTAGAGCTTTTTGAAAGTATGATAAAGAAGACGCAAATGGTAAGAATGGAAAACGACAACAAGAAAACACACATTCGGTCTGAACCAGGTTGAAGAAAGGTACAGTAGGAGTTCAGAAACTGGCTTTTGGTAAGTCGTCTGCCATTTTAGCAGTGACTGGCTGATCGCCTCTTCCCTGCCCCCTCCCTCCCCTGTGTTATCTCGCTCAAAGCAGTGCCATCCCTCCATTGTAATAATGCCGCTTCCCGGCAGCCCTTGGAATGACCTTTCTTTAATTAACTGCATCTTGATGAGCAGATCTACATAGAATGTGAAGGTTAATTAATGAAGTATCACTGCTTAGTCTTAAAACCATCACCTAACGGATGACAGCCAGCCCACCACTCTCAATTTTACCCTCGATCTCATTAGCAGTGGTCGGCCAATGGACAGCTCAGCTTAGACCGGTGGAATTCAAGTAAATTGTATCAAAGACGAGGCTGTTGATATTCTTCATATAGCTAGATGGTTTTGACTCTGCGCTTTGAATTATATATGAGAGATACACAAAAATACATGCACAGTCTTGCATCACATAATACGTGTTCATGTTTTTCTCTAAGGTATGAATCTAGTCAGTAATCTCATAAATAATTCAAATGAAGGTAAAATAATATTTCAATTAAGATCTATGTAATCTGTTTCCTGCAAACAAATACATGATGGATGGTGATGGATAATTCTTGTATTATTGCACAGTTTCATCTTGATAAGCTTTCGGTTTCCGTGTGATTTCATTTCAGGGCGCATTTCAGCATTGCTTATCGTTGCAATTTGGAAAGAAGATCCACATTAGTGCATGTTGGCCAACTACTAAATGTGTCTTTCTGTGGCAGTTTAAGCGGTAAAGGATGAGGATGATGATGATCTAGGGTCTACAATTACAGCACATTTCCCAAAACTGGCTTTGCACAAGCAGCTTTGTGTCTATCTACAATCTATCACACTATAGTATGAGGTGAGATATCACCTCACACAGCATGTACAGCACTTAGAACACTAATACTAGGTGGAAATGAGATGTTATCCATCCACATATAAAGGATAGATTTTGTCGCTGTTGACTGCAAGGTTGAAGGTTTCCCCTAGTGTATTACAGGCCAGACAGGCCAGACAGGCCACCTGGGCTAATTCTCCTCCCCACCTGGCATTGACATTGGGAAAATAAATAAAAAGTATACGTACATGGGTGTACGGCTACTTTTATGTCGAATGATGTAAAACAGGAACAAATGACATGAATGTCAATTGTGACTGGGATAACCTTTTCGCGCCACAGACAGATGAACGAACGCCAACGAGCCGTCCCCTGTCCCGGGCACGACCCACCGTTCGGACCATCTCTGTTCTAGAACTCGCGTGCTGTCCGCCGTCGAATGTACAGTGACGCATAACAGTGATGTCACTGATTACTCCTTGGTATCTTTATCCTAAACACTCGCGACTAGTGCCTTTATTAATTTTTTCACACTCGCGGTACTGAAACACCGGGATTATTATTTCATGCCAACATTCAAAATCTCTGTCTGATATCCATACATGGGCATAAAAGGGACACAGGCAAACAGACAAGACAGATACAGAGATCTACCATAATATGGGCATAAAAGGGAACAGACAGACAAACCGATACGGGAGCAAACGGGTACTCTGACAACAGGTACAAAGGGTATTACAAAACCGGGTGGGGAATTAAATCGCTCCCGAGTAGGCAGGTGACCGGTTTTTGTCTAGTATTAAAAAGATTATATGAGGTATTGCAATAAACATTTCAGTGTGTCATTTTACTTATATCGTTTCTCAGGCGTATTCATAAACTGTTTTGTGAGTGGTTAATGTCTTTTTAACCGTACACATGAAACTTCTGTTTCTTGTACTCTAGTCTGCACATCTCCAAAAGCACAATCTGATTGTAATGCTTCCAAAAGCATTAATATAGTGTTCCACAACTAAATCTGGTCTTTTGCCATAGCACTCGCTGTATCCAGGTGACACAAGACACATGGCCAGGAGGACAGGGTGTGATGTCACTAGGGCTGTCAAATAAATAATTTGTCTTAAATAATCGTCTTTGAGGAAAATACACAATCGCTTGTAAAAAATAATAAAATATATCTGATTAATAGGCATGGCTACTGCTCAATGTTTTATAATGACAAGTTTGCTATGGACCCCAAGGTCCTACGTGCCTACTACAGAGGCACTGTGTAGAGCATCCTGTGTGGCTGCATCACTGCCTGGTATGGTAACTGTACTGTCCTCAACCACTAAGCAACGCGGAGGGTCGTGCAGACAGCACATCACTGATGTGAGATTCATCCAGTACATATTGTATATGACAGACATTGTGTCAGCAAAGCTCGCAGGCTTATCCAAGATCCTAGCCATCTCAACCATGGACTGTTTCAGATGCTACCAAGGGGCAAGTGGCTTTGTAGCTACAGAACCAAGAGCAGTATATTGCTAAATAGCTACGTCTCCAAGACAATCAGGCGTATGAACGAACAAGCAGGAATAAGATAAACTAGAAAAACTGCTCCTCGGAGCACAGGTCTCCGCCAGGTCAGGTAGGTTATTGTGGCCTCCTGGTGGCGCTATAATAGGCCATTGTGAAAAGGGTGCCCGTTTCTTCTTAGGCCTTTCACGACAATCGGACACTGCATTCATGATTTGAGGCATTTTGTTCCAAAAATGTGTTTTGCTAGATTAGACCTGCTGGTGGCGCTATAACAGGACAATGTTAAAAGGGTGGCATTTCTTCCTCAGCCTAGTGGGAATGTGCATGTAAAATTTCACGGAAATCGCAAGCTGAGTGCATAATTTGAGGCGTTTTGTTCAAAACGGACCAATCCTGCAAACTTTGGAAGCCAGCCTTAGCCAATGAGGATGGAATATGGGAAATCGGACAGATCCGTGTTCATCACATGGCTATAGAGATACTGTATACCAATTTGCATTACGTTTGGATAAAATCTGTAGGAGTAATATAAAGAAATTGGTTTTGCACAAATCGGCCTCCTGGTGGCGCTATAACAGGCCCATGTGAAATATTTGGGCCAGAGGTTCTGAATTGGCATCCAGGGAGTGTGTGTGCACAGTTTCGCAGCGACCGGGCCAACGGTGCCAGAGATTAGCTGGTGACAGACAGACACACGGACGGACACACGGACGGACGGACGGACAGGGGGTAAAACATACTCTCTCGCCATGCCTTCGGCCTGGCGGAGACAATAAGACTGCTGGTCTGGGGTCAGAGACAGTGTGTGTGTTAAACAATGCCATGGACACTGGCACAGACACAGTACCTTCAAGCACCTTAAATACTAGGACCAACAGACACATACTGCTGCTATCCTCTTTTATTTCCTTCTTGTTGCATATATGTTTATTGTCTCCGCCAGGCCGAAAGGCATGGCGAGAGAGTATGTTTTACCCTCCGTCCGTGTGTCCGTGTGTCCGTCCTTCCGTCCGTCCGTCCGTCCTTCCGTCTGTCACCAGCTAATCTCCGCCACCGTTGGCTTGATCGCAGCGAAACTGTGCACACACACTCCTTGGATGCCAATTCCGAACTTCTGCCCCAGATTTTTCACATGGGCCTTTTATAGCGCCACCAGGAGGCCGATTTGTGCAAAACATATTTTTTGACAGTACTCCTACAGATTTTGTCCAAACATCTCGCAAATCGGTACACAGTATCTCTATAGTCATTAAACAAAACTGGTCGTTCAGATTTTTCATATTCCATTCTGATTGGCTAAAAATGTCTTCCAAAGTTTGCAGGAGTGCTCCATTTTCAACAAAATGCCTCAAATCATGAACACAGCATGCAATTTCGGTGAAATTTTGCACGCATATTTCCACTATGCCGAGGAAGAAATGCCACTTGAAAATTTTCAAATCAGCCTCATGGTGGCGCTATAACAGGCCAATTCATGTTTTTACCTATAACTGCACCGATCTGTGTAAAACTTTGTATGCGCACTCCCTAGAGGTCAAGGAAAAACCTTTGCTCTGCATTTTTCCCATTTGCCTTTTATAGCGCCACCAGGAGGCCGACTTATGTAAAACACATTTCTTTATATTACTCCTTCCGATTTTATCCAAATTTCACGCAAATCGGTACACATGATCTCCATAGTCATGTGATCAAGACGGATGTGTTTGATTTTTCATATTCCATCCTCATTGGCTAAGATTGACATCTAAAGTTTGCAGTAGTGGCTTGTTTTGAACAAAATTCCGCAAATCATGAACGCACCGTTCGATTGCGGTCAAACTTTGCACGCAGATTCACACTATGTTGAGGAACAAATGCCACCCTTTTAACATTGGCCTGTTATAGCGCCACCAGCAGGTCTAATTTAGCAAAAAAAATGTTGCACAAAATGCCTCAAACCATGAATGCAGTGTCCGATTGCCGTGCAAGGCCTATGAACAAATGGTACCCTTTAAACATTGGCCTATTATAGCGCCACCAGGAGGCCACAATAACCTACCTGACCTGGCGGAGACCTGTGCTCCGAGGAGCACTTTTTCTAGTTGTTATTGCTGTTATTAATAATAATAATAATAATAATAGACCATACCCGTCGGGGGATATGAGCACCCAAAGTATGTTACTTGGTCCCTGCAACAGTTCCAACACACGCACAAGCGTGCGTCATGGTCCGCTTGTTTCACGGATGTGGCAACACCGGCGCTTGTTTCACACACATGATTTGGCAACCCGAGAGCCAGCAAACAAAAAACGCTAATGAACAGCTGACATTTGGGGAAAGCAAAAAACGGGTTTCGATGTTCCGTGCACATGGTCAATGGCTGTGTGCAAATGCAGATCAATTGTACCAGCCACTGAGGAGAACCGGGCAGAAGAGATTTTGGGGGCGCACAGACAGACGCACAGAGCTTTGTAGAATTATAGGATGATTATTATTATTATTATTATTGTTGCTAGAATGTCTGAGGATATAACAAAATAATTATATTATTCTGTACCCATACACAAAATGTAACAAGCAAGAAATCTTGAAGCTTGAATGACAATTCAACCAAAGCAGCGTCGCTCACTGTATTTGATACTCCGCCATGTAACCTACGTTGAGTGTGTGCACGCACATTTCAGCCTCTCTTCCATCTACACAAACCAAAACACATTCCACATTCATAACATGGCCCAAAACAGCAACATGTTCCCTGTGATTCAAGCAACGTGATCATTTTTATCATGTCCGGTGCAAATGCAGTTAATGCACATTACAGAAAGACTCACCGGACAAACAAAACATAATGAGGGATTTTGGTGCACAACTAAACTTGGACTGCAACTATTGATTATCTTCTATCGACTAACTTTACCTTTTTTTTTTATTTATTTTTTCCATTAACCACTTAAGCGTTATTTTATACTTTCACGGTGTTGTATAAAAATAGTGATGCAATGCCATTTTCACTATTTTAAGACTGAAATGTTTTGCCTATACATGCTCAAAATAGGGAATGATTATTAATAATGTATAAAATTATTAATCATCAATTTGTATTTATTTATTAACTGCTGCACCCCTAACCTAAACAATTGAGTTTACGTGTGTTTGGACAGGTGGACAACTATTACCTATTGCAGAGTGACTTTTTTTAACTAGCATAAGTCCCTTCTGATAGTTCAAATTTACTTGAATGAGATTAAAATAAATATTAGTTACCATTTGTAAGCTTGTCGTGCGAATCGTGATGTCACAGGCCGAACGCCTGTCCGAGCCTCACTAAAGACATGCATTGATCAATGAGGAAGTAATTGCGTGTGGTGGTGCGTTCTGTGTTTGCACTGATCAGTGTTTCTGTTTGAATGTCGTCAAATTCTGGGGGATCAAATCAAATCTGTAGGAATGATTATTATGATTGAATATTAGGTGAATGTGATTGTGGGGGCGTGATACATTAGCATATTCATAGGTCCTGTCCAAGCATACAAAATTAAGGCAAAAAGAGTTGGGGGATATTTTGTGGGGAGATAAATTCAATTCAACATGCGCAGGTAATATTTGAAGGATTTAAATCACACCAGGGGTCATGGGGATGGGGACTTTAAGACTCAGGGGTGGGGGGTCGGGGTGTATAAGGAAATATAATAAATACACACAGTCTATCAATATGACTGGTCTCCCCTTAGCCAGTCATCAATGGAAACAAAATGTATGACTAATATTACAACAAACTCACAAAAATACAATTTCGATACTTCTACTAGGCCGACTACTAGTCAGCAGCCAGCTATATAAACATACATAGTTTGGAAATGTTTGGGAATGTGAAAACAAGTCCAGCTAATGTGTATTCCCTGCTTATTGCTGCCTTTCATTGTATTGTATGTGTGTATGTATATAGAATTGAATAGGATAGCATTTCACTCTCTACTCTCTACTGCGTTGTCACCTAGATCTCTGTTCCTCATTTGTTCTTCATAAATTGTTACTTTCTCAAAGGTGTCCATTATTAAATCCTTAATTAGTGTTGCTCTCTCTACCACTGATAGTGTCACAGATGCGCCCGATGACTGTCAGGTAAACTTTCTACATGAGAGCGCACCCCCACACCCCCCAAGTTGTAGCATCTATCAGTTTTTCCTTTCACCCGTCGAATGACACCACGCTAAAAGCTGGCACAATACGCCCTTCCCCGCACATAACGCTGTCACCAAAGACAACTTGGGGAGAAGCGAGTGTTTTCGAGAGTTTGAAACAAAATAGCTGGTGCAGCATTTCCCAGCTTCCGTCTGAAATCTTTGACACCAGAGGATTTACAGTGAAGTGAGGTGGGTGCTGTATGGAACGAGCCACGTTCGGGGGCTGGGGGGTTGGAGGTGGGGAGCCCACGCTACACTCGTGCTGACAGGGATCCTCCCTGTAGCGCCACACTTCTCTTTTTTCCATTAGTTCCTTACTCACTCTCTCTTGCCCTCCAGACCCACAGACTGAGGAAGATTTAAGTGGCCAGTCAAGTGAAATCCCCAAGGTTTGGCAGGTGTGAGGCCTGGCTTCATTATCTACCGACACCTCTGTCCAATTATGAGCCTTACTCCCTCTGTGACGACGATGCTGCTGCGCGCGCGCGCGCGCGCGCGTGTGTGTGTGTGTGTGTGTGTGTTATATGTGTGTTACGTGTGTATGTTACGTGTGTGTGTGTGTGTGTGTGTGTGTGTGTGTGTGTGTGTGTGTGTGTGTGTGTGTGTGTGTGTGTGTGTGTGTGTGTGTGTGTGTGTGTGTGTGTGTGTGTGTGTGTGTGTGTGTGTGAGAAAGACAGAGAGACAGAAAGAGAGAGAGACAGAGAGAGACCAGGGCATGAATGAGCCAGCCCTGTTATCTGTCTAACTATCAAGATTCTCCTGACATAATGACATCATTGACAATTTCACACACACACACACACACACATGTGCGCACACCCACATGCGCGCACGCACACGAGCGCACGCACACACACACACACACACACACACACACACACACACACACACACACACACACACACACACACACACACACACACACACACACACACACACACACACACACACACACACACACACACACACGTCCAGCTTTAGTTCGGTATGTCTGTCATAGTCTTTTGTAAAAGGCCTGATTTTCTTTCTCTGTTCAGTCTTCAGGAGGATGCTGAATTGTGAGTGATAGGCAAAAGACGGCCATGAAATATGTTGAACCCACAGCGATGATAATTCAGACTCACTATTAAAAGAAAAAACAACAACGATAACAACAAAGAAAAACAAACAATTTTTTCTCATAGTCAAAAAGATTTGCAGGCTTTGATGCATCTCTGCTGCCTCACTATTTTGCTGACCCTACTGGTTCCAAAATGTCAGCTGCAACAAACTGGAGCAGTTGGCTTGTGAGCTGGTTCAAACACATGCTGGGTCTCTTTATCTAGCCTGATTTTGGACACCCCCTACTGACACTAGACTTAATTACAAGGCACCTCCTTTCAAGAGCAGAAAGGGCTTTTAAATATTTTGTTTGGCTTCAAGTGCAGTTTTGCACAAAATAGAAACAAGAGAATGGTTAATTAACACCCCCCCCCCCCCCCCACACACACACACACACCTGCCATATGACATTCGCTTTTTTTTTTATTAGGATATAATTAGCATACCTTCAGTAATAGTAACAAAACATATGATATAGGCTAAAAGTAATGCGCAATAAAACATGTGTGATTTCTGTCTTAATTCAGTTCAGACAGATGTATTAAAATTTAAGTTTAATACATCTCTTTGCAGAACATTTATCATACGTTTTAATTTAAATCTGGAGTGTGAAAATGGACCCAGAGGTCTTTTTGGGTCCATGATACTTAAATTAACACTGGGGATTTTTACAGTAATAAGAGTAAACAACTTCTAATCTCAGTCAGAACTGGATATTGTTTATGAAGCCATGCGCACCCTCTAGTCATCATCTGCAACCCCATCATCTGCATCACTTGGCAGATACAAAGAACCCCACGCACTGGTTGTGTGTGAGCATGTGCTCCTTTTGTGTGCAAGTGTGCACTGTTCATATGTGTTATACTTAGTCGTACAACATCCTGCTCAAAAGTAGCCAATCTACAAGCTCACAACACGCGTTGTAAGCTTGTAGATCTGCTATTTTTGGTTTAGGACACCACCACACCATCATACGACAGATAATAAATTAGGCATGGGGGCTTGTGCGCATGCACATGCTAAAGCATGCTCCTGTGCGTGCACATGCAGCACGCATGCCTGTATGCACACCGTCTTTTTTGGTATGATAAAGTGGATTGATGTTTTCCAGACTTTGGGTCTGTTTTATCTGATGCTGAGATGGCAGCTGTTGACCAAAGGAATTCATACATGTGTGTATAATTTGTCTTGCAGCTCAAAACAAACATGGGGGCTTGTTTGGGGACTTATTTTCCCACCCAATTTGACATGATATTAATATAAGGGTGCCATCAATGTTTGGATTCTGTGTCGCTTGATTATAATTTGAGGGATGGGATTGGGGCTGGTCTATAAATAGAGAATACCTACAGTTTTATTAATGTATATTGCACAGTCTTTTGTTATTTTTGTGTGTATATATAACAGAACATCATCCACACAACTTGAAACAATGCAGGCGGAGGCATAGCAGCAGCACGGCTTTGAACTCACCATCTTATTTGCTTCTTCTTGATGATAATAATCTTCAGAATGGCAACTGCAAATGAGCCTCCACTGAATCACACAAAAGGAAAAAATATATATGACATGAATTAGTAATGAGTAAAATTACTCAAACTCCGCACACCACGACCTGCCGCAGCACGGTAAGCAGCGGGCCCGGAGGTGACATACCTAGGTAAATATTTTATGTCTAAATATGATTTCGGAGGTCCTGGGCTGCTGTCTGACAATTCTGCCCAAGTCATCATAACATACACCTAAATCATTAAGCTAAGAGTATTCTTAGAACTAATTTCCATTTCTATTATTGACAGAAGCACGCTCAAAGTTCTGTTTTTCCCCCACTGGTGTCCAGCATATGAGACTGTCTCTCAAAAGTAAATGAGTAAATGGCGTTCCTTGGGTGCACTCTAGTGGAGGCTTGGTATAATTGCTGTTGACAACTTACAAGTCATTGTGCAATTAAAGCATCTGCCTCTCCTGTGTGGCAGCGGGCTGTGATGGCTTGTGACAGCTCTTAGCCATTAAGCAACTGTAAGCAGCTGGCGTGCCTCAGTGGGGGAAAATAATGTGACAGAGGCGCTCCCCCCCATTGTTGCCCTTGTCTCGCAGGGGAAAAGAGGGACATTACATCACTCAGTGGATACGGGGGTGTCTCAATGAATGGAAACGGGGAGTGTCTACAAATTAGAACTGGCACAGCTGGATGTCCAACTGATATTGTATTTCAGCGTAAATTGTTGAATAAGCAGATCATTCATTTCTACAAAATGGCAGGGAAAATTTAAACTGGTAACGAAACGTATTTCAGTGACAAAATAATCTTCCTTTGATGTCTTGTAGCAACGTTGCATTAGAGGATGATTAGTACTGGGAACCTACACATTAAAATCCTCAGTGTTCATTTATCCATTTGTCAATTAACACTATGGGTTTCATTGCGTACCTCTGCCTCAGAAAGTATTTGGCAGTACAGTAATGATCAAACCACCACACAGCACAATACTGAGACGTCTCGCCACTGCAGGATGAAGAGTGAAGAAAGCAGAGAGAGTAGCTGCAAGCCTCCTGGATTAGGGGATGTCTGTGTGTGTGTATGGGTGGGGGGGGGTGAACTCAAGATCAAAGTTGTGAACTGCCCATTCTCCACTTGCTTGCCGGGATGAAATAAGTCGTTCTTTAATTACCCCATCTCGGAGTCATTTTGTCTGTCACATGTAAATGTGGTCTTTTGATGTACACGAGTTTGTGTTGGGATTTATGTGCATATGATTTGGATGTTCTTCGGTCAAGCAGATTTAATTATTTATTTAATTATCTTCCGCTCCTTTCTTTGAACCAGTGAAATGTCCCAATTCCTCTTCTTACCCCGAAGTACTGAACAAATCAAGGCTTATTAATATTACATGGATACATGTGTGACTTGTCAGTCACACATTTATCTAGAATGACAAAGATTACTTTTTTTAAATTCTCCCTCAAATCTTGAGGGGCAAATTTTCTTTTAGACCCAGAGGTAATGAAATACTGGCTTCATGAGTGTGAACCATGAGGGGGGCCCTGCCTGGCATGTGTCTGTGTTGTGTGGCCCCTAGAAGGTGCATGCACATGTGATCATGTACACAAAGTACAAGGTGCATGCCTGTGTGCATGTGCATGCAGTGGTGGAAAGTAACTAAGTACTTGTACTCAAGTACAGTAGAATGTTAAGGTACTTTTTCTTTACTGAAGTATTTCCAATTTGCAATACTTTTACTTCTACTCCACTACATCTCAGAGCCAAATATTTTACTTTTTACTCCACTACAATTATTTGAAAACTTTAGTTACTTACTAGTTACTATGTTGATTTTGATTATTATTACAAAACATACATTAACAACTTCAGCCATATATCTATACTTCGGCTATTTGAAAATAGCCGATCTACAAGCTCAAAACGCGCGTTGTGAGCTTATCTGCCATTTTCAAATGATTTTATTATACATTTGAAAACATGTGAAATGGGACATTCTGCATAATAAGTACATTTTGATGCCAATATTAATGTACTTTTACTCAAGTCAATTTTGAATACAGGACTTTTACTTGTAACACAGTATTTCTACATTGTGGTATTGATACTTTCACTCAAGTACAAAATGTGAGTACCTTTTCCACCATTGTGTGCATGCACCTTCCCATTGTCTCTCAGGGATTTGCTGCTTCAGCAGTGAACGAATCAGTGCAGTGCCTCCTTTTATCATACAGGAAAGTCAGTGTAAGGAAATTCCTGAGCTTCACAGTGGCAAGCAGGCAGTTAAGGGCCTGTCACTGAAAATGGAGCTGCGTGTCACTCACTTTCATGGGTTATACTCACTTTGTTCTGGTATTTAGAAAAAATGATTCTCGATCACTTACCTTGAATCAATCAAATTCCACGCACTTTTATGTGATGGACGACTCGAGTGACCTAAAGTAATTGATGAAGGAGCATAATGTTAGGCAAATTATGCATTTGTTTCGTCGCTAACTGACCCAAGTTGAGCCGAACTTTACAGTTAGAAGTTCTACACAGATACAACGGCTGAGTAAAAGCCAAGTTTATTGTGTAAATAGGCAGGAGTGTGCGACTCCCCCCCCCTCCTTTTTAGGATTGTTCCCTGACTAGCCCTGACACACGACTGTCAGTCATGGATTCAACATAGTGTTTGCACTTTCTCCCTTTTTGGCCCGTACATCTACATAAACGTTCAGATTTAAAACATAAAGTGCGTACCCCATGGCCACGGATGTTTCAATTATGTACGGGCCCGCAGAAGAATCCGTATCTTCCGTATTGTTCAACATAAAGCATTTTAATCCGATCGGTGGTCATTTTCTTCGTATTTTCTCCATCATGCTTTCAACTACGCGACCCTATCGGTTGGAAGGTGTATTGCACACTGATACATTATAACTCTATGAGAAAATGGCCACCGATCGCATTCGAATGCTTTTTATTGAACAATACGGAAGATACGGGTACTTCTGAGGGTCTGAACATAATTGTAACATCCGTGGCCATGGGGTAAACACTTTATATTTGAAATCTGAACGTTTATGTAGATGTACGCGCCGTAATTGGAGAAAGTGAAAACACCAGGTTGAAGTTCATCCATGATATAGTCATCATGTTTCAGGGCTACTTTTCCCCCTGCTTTTTAAGCTTGTTCCCGAAGGTCAGCACCTCACCAGTGTGCGTTACCGTTCCTGCAGTATAACATAATAATGATGTAATATATACGGCAATATACATAATCGACATACATACAGCGCATGTGTTTACATGGTGGAAGCCTATATACTGTCATCGATATGTTAACGTTTACACATTTCTGTTTTAGGAGCTACAAACCTTCAAGGAAAGCGTGCATGCAGTGTTGCCAGATTGTGTGGGAGAAATAAGCAACCAGGTCTATGTAGAAAAGAGGCGACTTTAGGTTACATTAGCACTTTTTAACCTTTTAAAACAAGCTCACAGGGCTTGTAGATCTGCTTTTTTTTTAAAGGTTAAAAATGTAGAATATTCTTTGGAACATTTTAACAACACACAACTTGAATGGGGATCCCTACAATATGTTGTGCCAGATGGCACCTACGGTGGGGATCCTTGGATAACTTAACTACATATTAATTTGGGTGTTCTTAACATGATGTTTGAGAACCACTGGTTTAAACAACATTTAGAAAATAAGCCCAAAATAAGCAACTACACTTAAGAAACAAGCCCAAAAAACGCAACCCCCGCATCTATATTTACAAGCGACTTTACAGAAAAACAAGCCCAAAGTCGCTTAAAATAAGCGGACATGGCAACACTGATTTTCATCCAGACGTTCTCCTGCCCAATAGGCGGCAGTAATGGTCGCGAGATTTCACGACCAGACAACCCCACCGCCGCAAAGCTGCCAATGCTGTCGTAAAAAACGAGCTGTGTTTACAATGTTGCCAAAGAAGTGAATTGAATCCTTACATTTGGCATTAATATATAGATTATGTCGTCGCAGCGTTCACTATTATAAATGCATGAAAATGGTGCTGGCCTCATTTTGAGTGAGTCACATTTTAGGTGTTTTTGGGACCCTGAAAATGAGTTGATCTCCACCAAAACAAGCGTGCAAAATGGCAACATATAACACCGAAGGTAAGGAGTCACTCTAACTAACGTTATCAATTTAACTATGAATTAAACTGGTCGACATTTCAATAGAACTATAATAGTTATGACAATCAACATGTGCCCAACAACAAGTCAAATCAGTTGACATTTAATGTATGTGCATAGCAGTGTTGAAAAGTAACTAAGTACATGTATCTACTGTACTTAAGTACAATTTTGAGGTATTTGAACTTTACTTGAGTATTTCCAATTTCCAATACTTTTACTTCTACTCCACTACATATCAGAGGCAAATATTGTACTTTTACTCCACTACAATTATTTGAAGAATTTGGTTACTAGCTACTTTTTAGATTATTATTACAAAACATACAGTAACCACTTCAGCCCTATTTTTTTACATTTTGGCTAGCATTGTGAGCTTGTAGATCTGCTATTTTTAAATATTTGTATACATTTGAAAACTTCAAATGGGACATTTTGCATAATGACTACTTTTACTTTTGGTACTTTAAGTACATTTTGATGCCTATAAGTGCATTTTGAATTCTGGACTTTTACTTGTAACAGAGTATTTCTACATTGCAGTATTGATACTTTTACTTAAGTAAAACATGTTGAGTACTTTTTCCACCACTGGGCCATAGCAACTTGTTTAATGACATGTATTTTTCATGCCCTCCCTCTGTTCCACTATCATTCGCAGCAGTACATTCTGTTGTGGTGGAGGTTAGCCCAGACATCCACATCTGTGGTTTCTGCAAGCAACAGTACAATAATTTTGAGGTCTTTCTTGCCCACAAGCAAAATGACTGCCCCATATCCACCCCTGACATATCAGCCACCACTGTGACACCTACTCTTACAGGTAAAGTATGGAATCTGTTTGCAAACCGTAGACCTGATCCTATCATTTAACTCTTGACAATAGTCACACATACTGTATACACACAGGCACACACATGCTCGCACATGCACAACAGGTTGCTGTTGGTTTCATGAACAGCAGCATGACAGTTGTACATACCTCACTTTGTAGTCCTCTATGTGTTTCTATCCGTTCTTCTCCTCTCACACAGAGAGAGCAGTGTTTGAACCTGACAGATTTCTCTCAGCTCTGTAATCTCCCCTGAACAAATCTGAACAAACCCACTATGTAGAACAAATCTGTTAGTTTTCCAATAACCCGCTTTTCTTTTTATGGATGTGCTTGCAGTCAAACACCTGCTGTTCTTTCTGATCAGATTCCAGCGCAGAGTTTGTTTTTGAGGAAACCTATCAGACCTGTGTCATGAGAGGTGTCAAAAAGATCTTGACCAAAGCACAGAAGACACCTTCTAAAAAATTAAAACCAGCGCTCAGTTCAAAGAGGCACAGCTGCTGTTTCTCAGGTGAGTTGCTGAAGCGTTCCTTCAAACCAGCTGCCACACTGTAGGCCTACTTATAAATACTTTAAAATATATAAATGTTGGCCTATGCTCTAAGTTGATTCACGTACATACATACCATATCTCCTCTGCTCCAGGTTGCACTTTTAAGACGCAGTATGGCCAAAAAGACATGGAGCGGCATCTCAAGACTCATACGGGTATGTCGATGACAGCTGAGTGTTTTTACGCCGTGGCCCCTCGGAGGCAAGCCATCTAGAAGAGGGTCTGTTTGTCTGGGGTTAATTTACCTCCCTAACTTCTGGACCGATCAGCGATTTGGGAATGCACGCTGCCAGTAGGCCAAGTTATTGGTTTTCACATTTGATTTTAGATTTTTTACTTATCAGAACTGTAATTTTATATTGGAGTTCAGATTGGTCTGGAACTGCCCAAATATGTAGGTAACTGACTTCATCATGATGTCTGAGATTTACATAGAAGCCACACCATTATTAAACCCTGTCTTTTTCTCTTGTCTTTTATAATAATAATGATAATATTTGTATAGCTCTTTTCAAAAACAAGTTTACAAATGTCTCGGCATGTTTTGTCTTAACGCTTGATCGGGTAGAATATTGTCGCCGTCGGGTGGAAACCTTGTATGTACAAAAGCTTTTTTATGTTTAATAAGTAGGTCGGGAGAGGCTTATTGTCGGTATCAGCCGATAACGCGGGAGTCTGTCCCCGTTACAATATGCTAGACCCCTGGGAGATGGATTGCTGAGGTGGAGCGCCACACCTACCATCAGCTCCCAGTACTTACCGCACGACTTGCCGCACCCAATTCGTGTTACTCATAAGCTGAGTTGGCGGTGCTCGGGACTGTGGTCTAAAGGCGAGAGCTCTACCGTCTACAAGCCCGCAACGCATCGCAACTCTTTGTGACCTTGTAGATCGGCTGTTTTCACTACGTTTGTGTGACACTCTTGATGGAGATGCAATGTTTCTGCCCTACAACAACAATATGTTCTTCCCCAACAGGACTTCAGTCATTTCTAATGAGAGATTCATTCAGCCATCACTTCACTGTTGAAGATGCATGGCATTGACATGCATGTTTTGTATTTATAGGTTGATGGGCTCTTGCATGAACTAAACCAAAAGCTTTTGTAGTGACTGTAACATTACTGAATTATCTTTGTAAAAATAAATATTATTTTGAAATACTGTTGCATGCTTTCTGTAGTTTGAATCACAGGCAAACGGTACCGACGTCCTGACATCAAAACCACAGCTGCTGGATCACAGAAGTTTTTTTCCCCCATTCAAAGTCCAATAGACGTTTTAAAAAAACACGTAATATATAATATCTCAGGAATGTTTTTGACAGCGCATAACGTGCTTTAGGGGGGACAGTGAAGCACATCTTTTCTTAATGTAGTTTTCTACATTAAGAAATTTCGGCAGTGAACTTCCAGGTTCGCTGCCAAAATGATACTGAGCCGCCTCCCTTGACAGAATGCCCAGATTATTTTTGTTACCTTTTTGTTACTTTTTCTTATATTGCGTGCAAAAAAACAAAGTCTGATTTTGAAAGGGAAAAACACTTGAGTGATGCAGAGGGTGTTGGTTTTTATGTCAGATTTTAGTACTCTATTGTGTCAAAGAGTAAGACCTGAAATCGTTGATTTCAGGTCATTGATGTACATCTGTGTTTTGCCACCTGTGTTTCGTGTCTTCAGGTGAGAAGCCATTTGAGTGTGAACTGTGCCACAAGCGCTTCAGCCGGCGAGACAAGCTCAACATGCACAGCCGCTCACACACTGGAGAGAAACCGCACAAGTGTAAATACTGTCCCTACGCGGCAGCAGACAGCAGCAGTCTGAAGAAGCATCTCCGCATCCACTATGACGAGCGGCCCTTCAAATGCCAGATCTGCCCTTATGCCAGCCGCAACTCTAGCCAGCTTACCGTTCACCTCCGCTCACACACTGGTGGGTTCTTAACACATTCACTGCCAGGTATTCATTCATTCATTCATCCACCACTGCCAGCGTTTTTACCTTATTTTGACGATCCACAGAGACCCACGGAAGCCACTATGTGGACACGGATGTAAACAAAAGCTGTCTGGGGGTAGGGGGAGGGTCTCTTCTATCCACCGGAGCAAAAACTTGATCGTCCGTTTTGTTGTTATCGGCAGTTGAATATGGCTCGTTTTCATCAAAAAAATAAGACATCCGACCTAGATGTGTTCTTCTAAATCTCATAACATAGGAGTGGATGGAGTGACTTTTTATGGGATGACGTCATTTCTGGTTCTAGCCGTCTCTCCCAGTCAAGGGATCATTCATAGGTTGGCAAAGGGCGCGCTCTAGCGTAATCACTGAAAACATGATTTTTTTTAAATTGACGTAGATCTGTGTCAATGTCAGTCAAGTGTTGGATTTTAAATTAAGTAGATCTGCGCCGATGTATATCTGCGCCCCAAACTCTCCTGCTAAGAGTTTGGGGTGTCCGGGTTTTGCAGAGTTGAAGTTCCTGGCTCCTGCCCACCTCTGTGGACACTGGGGTTCGAATCATCCATGGTGCCTCTTGCTTGACACAATTGGCCCTGTTCACGGGTGGGAAGCCAATAGCCAGGGTGTTCTGTCACTGGACTGGGGACTCCTACAGGTTGATCAGGCACCTGTTCAGCAGGGAACGGAACTGGGAGGCATAGCGTGTTCCTAAGCATGCATTATACCATCCCAGTGAAAGTCCTCATTGTCATGTGAAAGTAAGCACCGGGTGACATTGGGGTAAATTACTAAATTAGGAGAGAAAAAAGGTTAATACAAAAAAACACTTTCTAAGAGTTCAGATGTCTGTTGGTTGATATTCAAATATACTGTGTGTGTCAAATATACTGTGTGTGTGTGTGTGTGTGTGTGTGTGTGTGTGTGAAAATAATTGTGTTATTTATTTGACAATTCTCCAGGGGATGCACCCTTCCAGTGCCATCAGTGTGACGCAAAGTTCAAGATCAACTCAGACCTGAAGAGGCACGTTCGGATTCACTCCGGCGAGAAGCCATACAAGTGTGACTTCTGTGATTACCGCTGTGCCATGAAAGGTAACCTGAAATCCCACATCCAAATCAAACACGGCACTGACAACTCCTTCCGCTGCCCCGACTGTGATTTCCAGTGTGCCAACAAAACCGCCCTGCGGCACCACTCGCGAGAACACCAACCCACTCAGCCTATTCAGTGCTCCAAGTGTACTTACTCCTGCTCCAGCAAAGGGGCGCTCAAAGTCCACGAGAGGATCCATTCAGAGGAGCGTCCATTCCGGTGTGAGTTCTGTAACTTTGCCTCCAAGCAGCGTAGTAACCTTGTCATCCACAAGAAGAAGTGCCACTCAGATAAGCCAGAGAAAGGCGGCGGTGGTGGTAATAGTGGAAGAGGGGGGTTAAAAGCTGGGGGAGGGGATTCCCCCAAGCCCCTAGGCTCACGGTACCGGGCCAAGCTGGATGCAGCGCGGGCCTTCCGCTGTAACTTGTGTGACGCCTCCTTTGTCAGGGAGGATTCCCTGCGCAGCCACCGCAAGCAACACAGGGACAGCCTGATTACACTGCAGCCACAAGTCTGCAGTGTATTCACCACCAGGTCCACTAACATTGACTTGGGTCCCACCATGCCCTCGCAGGACAACACCCAGCTTCAAGACCCTGTCACAGCTGACCCTATTATTTCCACTTATGGCAATGCAGATCTCAAGATCATCGTCGCCCACCCTCTGGGCCAGGAGAGCTCCTTAATGCAGCCTAGCGCAGACAGCCAGCAAAATAAGCCTAACGTGGTACTGCTAACCCCTGACAGCCAGGACATGGTTGTGAACTCCATGATGCAGCAGGTCAACTTGCTAGCGCCCATGCCGCACCTGGGCTCCTCCCAAGCAACAGAAGGCACCCTGGAGCCACAGGCGGTCCTCCTGACACAGCTTGGCCCCGACGACAACAGCAGCCCGCTTCACCGGGCCCTGCTGCAGACTACCATCACCTCACATGGCTCCAGTGGTGGCACACAGACCTTCATAACCACCTGCTCAGACCTAGAGGGACTCAACGCCTTGATCCAGGAGGGTGGGACCGAGGTCACCGTGGTAACGGAAGGCAACGCCACCTTGACGGCCATGGCTGTAGCTCCCGCAGCGTGCGGTTCATCAGAGGATATGTCCAAACACACCGTTTCAGCTGTGCACAAAGTGAGCGCCTTGCCCTGTGGTGATGGTGGCTTGCTGGTGCCAAACATCAGCATGGGCAGCCACGGTGTGGTCATTCACAGCCTTCCACTGATAGTGTCCGCCCAACCACAGCAAAGTGCACTAGAACAGCTCTCCCCTCAAACCCTCTACTCAGAATAGCATGCCCATAGAAGGCATCCCACAAAGAATCGGGGTAGGGGGTGTAATAAGCTATATTAGCATATACATTAGTTGCATCATAAGCTATTTTCATGAGGTAATTTCATGAGGCCTTCGAGTATGAACGCCAAGGCCTAGACATTGACTGCGCGAGCTATTAACAAATGTAATAACTGCTTCAGAAACCCACTCATCATCCACCACAATGACAACGCTCTTGTCGTTACTGTGGAGAACATGATTCTGTTTTAATAATGAATGGAGATGGTAGCTCCGTAATCCAAGACAGAATGTTCATGTTTTTCATTCCCTTAAACTATGGAATTCAAATAAACATGTAGGCCAATCAGGAAGTGGACGCGATGCAACGCCTTGTGAGCTTGTAGATGGGCTATTTTCACTATTTTATATGCTGGACATAGATTTTTAATTTTGCTTTTTTTAAGTTGTAATTTTGGGTTCTCGTCCTGGAGGCATCAAATTGAAATATGATTTTTTTTAAAAACAACAGCGTAATTTCTGCTTCTGTGAGAATAACGTACGGTCAACACTTAAGTCGAAAATATGTTATATTATAATATGTTATACACACTACACAGCACTTTGACGCAGAAGCATAAATTAGGTTTTAGGTGAAAACAAAAGTGGTGTTGAATGCATCAATAAATAAAACAATTGCTTGTTTCTCAAATTCAATCTATGTAATGAAGTTCTCCAATTTGTCCAGAGGGTGGCAGCAGAGCATTCGGAGGCAATACAATTTCCCTTTGTATTTGGTGTTTCAGGCTTCAGATAATGTTGTGATTAAATTGTTTGAAGTTTGTGTTTCCCACTGCAGTTACTCTTGGCCATTTTGAAACTTGGACACAGATGCCATTAGCAGAAGGCATTAGAGTTCATATAATGGTCTTTGGTTTCTAAAAGCTTCACTCAGCACCTAGTAGACTTGCATAGACTGCCCGTTGATATTGCTGGTGAGCTATTCTGACTATTTCTAAAGCCAAGACTTGTGCTTTTAGTTTTGTAAAGAAAGTAAAGGTTGCACCTGAATAAGTACAAACAAAGCAAAGAAATAATTTGAAACCAATAGATGACATGTAAAACTATGATATTAAAAACCTTTCTGTACTAGAGCTCTGCCAATCAGAGTGGAGGAAAGGGAATCAGCCCACTATATGATAGCATTATACTCTGATTCTGGATTGGACATTTAAGAGTAATGATCAAATGTGATATTAGATGGCACTGTCAGCAACTTGAGGTGGAGCGTATTCCAGTAATGATGATAATGACATGGGAATTGAGAAATCTCATTTTGGTCAGCTTGTGGGCTCTTTTATGCGCTTACTCTGTATTCCTGATTGTCAATGTCTTATGAAATTCCATTTTGCATGAGCGTTATGTGTACGGTGACCAGATGTCCCAGGTTTTTTTTATGATAAAAAATACCTGAAAATGGCACATCTACAAGCTCAGGACGCATCATACCACAACAAGTGAGCTTGTAGATCATCTATTTCCACTACTTTTTAAACTGGAACTTAAGTAGTTTATATGGCCCAGTTCCTGTTTTGGGTGTTTGAAAATATGGTCACCTAGTTATGTGGGAAAAGCAATAGCTGCTCTCTGATGCATCTCTTTGATCTATTATCTCACAGACTTCCAGGCACTAATTCCAAGCACCCTTGAGGAGGTAGGTTAGCCCCCCCCCCCCCCCCCCCCACCTCTCTCTCACATTCTGCATGAGACATCATAGCTGGGTTAAGTGCTTTCTCTACAGGCTACAACAAAAACGTGCTCCTTCCTGAAGCTTTGCTCAGAGGGTGGCTTTGAACGGTTCGATGGTGTTATACTTGCATCATTGTGATAAATTCATCATAAATTGGATTGATGGGTTTTGAGTGTCAAATTTAATGTTGGGTGTGACATGTTAACATATGTTAAATGCATGCATGGTAGGGGGGTTTAGGTATATTTAGGAAAGAAAAGCTGACCCACTCCATAAAATCCTAGAGTTCTGTTTTCAATAAAGGTGTTGAGGTCCAAGGGCTTTGTCAGATAGGTAACAGGAATTTTAAATGGATCTCTTGATACTGTATGGCACTACTCAGTTCCTTCCTTCCTGTGTTTGGGATGTCAGCCTTTGAATGGGGTCATAAATGTCTCCCCAAAAAGCAATTTCCACTCACAGCTGCTTAAAGAAATCGTATTTTGTGATGCTTTCCTTCTGGTTATAAACAGATCCAGAGAGGTCCAGGTGATGGGGGGAGAATGACCAGCACTATCGACTACATATGAACATTAGTAACATAAGGTAAATACTCTTGATAGTGTGAAAAGTCAATAAACTTTAAGGGCTATAGTTTGTTTTATAGTTAATTTAACTCTTCTCAGAGATAAAGAAAGATTTATACAGCCTGGAGAGCAATGCCAAGCTGCTTTTAGAAACCTTTCTTCACCTTCATAACGGTTTCCCACTTGCAATCTATCGCATTGTCCCTTGTTTTGTGTTGGATTATTGCAGTAATACATTTTCACCTTCGCTTTGTTTGCACACAACATGCTCTCCCACCCTGAATGCCTTAATTAAATTAACTGGTTGGCCCAGAATTGACATGTACTTGTTTTCCAATGAGAGCATCTTTTGGCACTCTCTGGCACTATTGACATTTAAAGTGATTTTTCATTCCTTATGACACTAAGGTATTTTCTTATTGTTCCTATTCAATTGTTTTTTGTCTGTGTGATAGAAATTCAGAAGATAAGGTTCCTTTGATGGCCAAGCAGATTTAAAGACTAAATTAATTTGCTCAATGTGTTTGAATGAGGTTATGTTATTGCAGAGCCTAACAGTGAATTCCACATTGATTAAAATTTAACATGTTGTGATGTGGCCTATTAGGTTTACTGATCTGAGTGATCGCCTGTTTGATTCTATAGAATTCTTGCTAATCAATCAAGTTAAACCTTTTTTTCAACTAGCCATTTTGTCCTGAAAGTATTGCCTCCTAGATTTGGCATTTGAGTGTTTAGGGTGTTGTTTTTGGTCTTTTTGTCTATCTTGGGTTGTCAGGAAGCATTACCCTGACAGGGTCTTTTGTTGTTGTTTCTTTAAGATTGAAAGCAGTGGTTTAAAAGCAGTCCTCAGGGGGCAGAAAAATAAGTATAATTTTGAGCCAATGGGGATGGCCACAGTGAGCTGGCCAAAGCCTATAAAAGTCCTTTAATGGTCAAAGGAATGCTACAGTATCTCCAGTAGTCCTTTGAAACAAACACAGAAGTAGTGGCATTATTACAACGTCCTTTATAACGATGTGGGCTCCACTGTTTGGAAATGAGCGCCCAGTGTGATCTTGTGAATGCAAATAACCAGCTATCAGCTTTTGTGATTCAGTAACAAAGACATTTTGCCATTGTTTTATTGTCTTGTTTCTGTGCCACTACCCATAAACAAATGAATGTTTGCATGTTTTGACCATGCACACACATGGTGCCATGGATTGAAGGCGGAACAATTACTCAATTGTTTGCCGATAATCCCATTTTTGGGAGATATAGTTTGCGTTTGCAGTACGAGCTGAGAGTTGGGTTAAAATATTTGGCTAAATATTTGCTTTGTCTGTGATCCATCCTCAAGCTCTACAGAGACGTTTTTTGTTTATTGTATGCATGGTTTTGTGACAACCTCTGATTATTTTCACGTCTGCACGTTGCTTTGTATCTTCTCGGTCCACATTGTGGAGGGATGTTTGAAGGGACAGGACAGTCACAGGTTTCTGTGATTTGTTTTCAAAGCGAGCTTGTGATTTCCAAAAAAATAATATCTGGTAATAACTTAACAAACTTTTGTTCTTGTTAATTATCTGGTTTACTTTTAGGAGCACACCATTTTTATTATGGGTAAATCGTTTTACCCATTCTTTTATTTTATTACATTTTTCACATAATTGCTTTTCAGATATGTTGAGCATCTGCAGTGTATCATGACATTTACCCCGATTATATCGATTGCATATAGTAAAGTAAGCCTTTTTAAAAATTTGGAAATTCCGTTGGTTTCAACAGATGGCCATGAGCAAGCAAAATATTTTCTTTGTTCACTCATGCCTTATCCTAAGAAAACAAACATGATGGAAATCTGATCTTTACACATAGGGTCATTGTCTGTGTGTGTGTGTGTGTGTGTGTGTGTGTGCGTGTGTGCACATTAGTTTTGTGGGTGTTTACCATACCTGCTTTAAATCTAGCTTAATGTAAATTCATACATACCAAATGTAAACTTGCACAATCAAGGGAAGAGCCAGGGTGGATTTTGGGTAATTAGCAATGTGAGTGCAGTCTTTTCAAGTGAACACTCAACAGAACAGACCTACGTCAGTGTCTTTTATTGTGCATATTTTACTGAGCACATTAGTGGCTTACAAGAAGAATCTTTTGTTCTCCAGTTTGAAAACAACAAAAACACTTTTGTACCACCTGCTGGCATGGATACCAATGGGCCAATCTTTTCTTCATGTATACAATCAGTTTCGTTCACACGGACACAGTTGAAGAAATACTCTTTCTTGCTGAAATGATTCAGAATTATTATTGTTTAATCTTCATTATGTACAGTGGTGTGGTTTTGTAAGAATAAAATGCATAATAATTAGATCAAACAACACATGTTACATAATTTCAGTGCCTGTCTCCCTCTTGATTCCAGTTCTCCATCTTAGCTGAGGTTGTAGGTAACCAGTCTTCACAGACGCAAGGCGGATTGTTGTTTTCATTTTGAGATGGTATGGTGTTTCTCAGGAAACGCCATACCAAATGAGATGGCGATGAGCGCAATGTGAAAACAAGATTGTGGTTTTGTATGTTACTATTAAAATAACATCATTCCGACAGCATAATTTCCTAGGATTCCTTAGATCAGGTTATCCCGGGCCTTTGTCACAGTCATGTCCACCCAACGCTGTGGATTTAAGTCATAGCCTGTCCGTAGTTTGCTGTTTGTTTGACCCTATAAGGGCATGAACCCGGGCTGATCCTTCATCTGAGGACAAAGCTTATGTTTGCCGTGACATCATAAATGCCTGTGAAGAGAAAACAATGGCCGATGAATTCTGTTGGAGAGTCGGGCACAGTGCACAACAGCCACGGAGAGACATGGCCCAAAACTTCCAGTGTCATGGAAAGTTTGAGACAAGAACCCACACCTTGACCAAACACAGTGAGCTCCCAAAATAAAGGGCCCTCTACCTTGGCCTTAAAAGCCCTATTTATACTTTGCCGTACGGTGGTGTCATGTGCCAAAAATAGCTGACGGAGTATAGATAAGCATAAGCACCTGTGATCTTTGGGTTATAAGAGTGAGTGTTTATTATGTAAGCTCTGCAAGCTTTTAGAGACAGAGACAGGGGTTTGCTCAATTGGGAAGAAAGTTAAGACACATTGTTTTGTATAGGCTGCCTGGAATGTATTTAGAACTGTGGACATCTGCTTTATTAGCATAATGTCATCCCATCCCTCCCCCAGCTATAATTCTGCTGGTGGTCTGATTATGTTTCATAGTGTTACCAAGATCTGTTAAAAGATTGTGAATCTGTAGTTTTTGCATAATAAGAGCTGGTACTTTCAAGCTGCATGAGTCCGAATTTTTAACAATGATTGAGAAAACGGGAATTAAGTGTGTTTTCAGAGTGTATGTATGACATTTCAATTTGACTGCATAGAGATTAGAGCTAAATGAATGAGTGACCGAAGGGATCCCTCTGTTTTGGTATCCTGCAGGTTATTGGTGTGAATTCCTCAGAAGCATTCTCCTGTCATTAAAGGATGCATCCCACCCATGCACACATACTGGCTCATGGATTACCATTTGCTTTGTTAGGCTAATAACAGTGTGGCTTTTTAAAATCCAGTAGGAGGTATATCTATATCAATGCACGATTACTTAAAGATTAGGTATTTTTCCTATGTGAATGTAATGGAAATTAATCATTGACATGAAAAGATGTCAGATTACATTTGCAAATCAAAATCATAAAGTCAATAAAGTCAAGAGAAGTTTTGCAGACTAATTATTAAAAAATGTATAATTCTCTCAACACATGGCATCACACTTCTTCCTGTTTGCATATCTTCATGGCAGATAATTAATTAGTTCATGAAGCATATATATCATCTATTAAATAGGCCAAGTCAATGTAACCGAACACCATTTGGTGGAATGCACTCAATCATGCCTATTGTTTCTGGCCACATACAGTTCCTCTCTGTTAGATAAGTAAGCACTGACCACAAAGATAACAACAATGCCTTAAGAGCATGGATGAGACAATTAGTGTCAACATCTCGGTTTGTGAGATTCCCACTTAGATTAAGTTCAGTTAGAGGGGTCATTTCAATGAAATGTAGGGAATATTATTGTTTTATTTATTTTGTCAGATTGTTTGCATTGTGTCCACATTCAACTATATGACAGTAAACGTAATTTTGTTACAAAATAGTCATATTTTATTGTACATTAATAGCTAGACTTTTCTCACAATCAAGCCATTGTCTCCAATATCACTTCAGGTTTTTAACACAGTAATCAGACTGTTTGCCAGCATAATTGTAATGAGGTATGCCGATACTATGGGCTGAGTCAAGCAGACGTTTGATTAGCAAAGTTTTTGAATGGGCAGCACAAACATTAAGGGTGGCTGTGAGTCAAAGGACAGAAGAATCCAGTTCATTGGTCCGTTACTTGAGTTGAAAGGAAAGAGAGGAAGTAGGGAGGAAGATTTGTCACCAGCAGATTTCTGTCTTTTGGGAAGGGGGTGGTCTGTACACAGCTCAGGAATGTGAAAATTAACCTCACAAAGACCTGGGGTCGGGTAGGTTTTTTATTATTATTATTGTTCACAAAATCATCAAATGTTAGGAAATAGCACAACTATTACTGATGTGATGAAGAGTAGGAGTATATTTTTATTGATTTCTTCATATTTTAATATATTTATATTTGAAAAGATTAAGTATTGCCCAATCTCAAATAGTGCAAATAAGAATGGGCACACTGACAGCTTTCATAGTATCAAATATAATACTATGTTCTACTACCATTAAATATTAATATACATAATAAATATAATAAAATACCTGACGTCCGACCAATTACCAAATCTAATCCCAGCCCACTCAGAGCTGTGCCATGAATTATTGGTAAGGTCTTTCAGAATCATCTTTATTGTCACATCACAGGTTTACAGGTGTAAATCCTTTTTGTACAAGCTCGGTCGTTTCTGTTGTTTCAAGAGAAAAGAAAAAGAAGAGAGGGGGCCAGAGAAAGATAGAAAAAACAAACAGAGAAACATGTCGAGGATAGGCAAAAAAAAAGTTTTTCTGGGGTGATGGTCCCTGTTGTGCATTGCTATGATTAAGGCTACATGTACACCAACAGTCCAGTAGCATAGCAGAAAATGTTACATTATCCCAGCTCTAGTGATTTAAGTATATCTACATTCCTCCTCACAACTCTTTTGAGGCAATCATCAGTGGTGCTGATGTATCCATCTGCGCCTACGAAGGGGCACTAATCCTTGACAACTGTGCCCCTCTGGCATCATATCTGTTGCACTGCTGGTTGTGTGATACAATGGACTCCCCTCCTTTGTCCTTGAAATTGTTTTAATTAGCCTCTCAGTGGGGGTTGGGTTTCAAACATAAGACTGACTCAATGGGATTGTCAAAATCACAGGAGCATGATCCTACAGGCCTGGAGATGACACACGTGGTGCATACAGACAATGGTCTGTAGTCACAAAATAGTTGATAATAGCATATTTAAGATCAGTGTTTCTTTTTCAATGGAGAGTGGAACCAAAAAACGTGTGGGATACCGTCTAACAAGAAAAAAAATAATCTGCAGGCTTCTGGTATTCAAGCGTTCAAGTGCAAAAATAAGTAGATGATTTTCAAAAAAAAAAATTATATCATTGTTTAAAGAAAGAAAACCCCACTTACATCTGGGTGAAATGCTTAGTTTATAGGCTACTCCTGATTTATACTATGACGGTGTATACATCAAGTGAAATACTGTATATCATAGAGATACTTGCAGTGTATTTGAAATTCCAGCTGTGGTGCATTGGAACCCTCGGTCAGCAGAGAAGGTTAAAGTGGACAATATATAAATAGACAATGAGTCCGAAAAATACTGGTTTTCTCCCCCATCTGTCACCTGCAGTATTGATTGCTAAACCTTTAAACCTGTTGGACTTGCTGGCCCATATTCCTTCACTAAACAAATGCAATTATGTGACACATCTCTTTGCTTAGCATTTCCAGTTCAACTTCAAATCCTATGAGCAAAGCAATAGTTAGACCACACTGAAAGAGTGAACTGTGTGTGTGTGTGTGTGTGTGTGTGTGTGTGTGTGTGTGTGTGTGTGCACAAGTGTGTATTGGACCATGCATGTGTAATAGTAGATAAGCCATAGATGCTTGTGTCTCCAAAACTTCTGGTATGGACCACTTGGACCTCCCAGCAGCCAGCAAGAGGTGACAAGTAGCCAAGCCGTTATGTGATCCAAGAGATCATGTGACTACTAAAATGCCACTATAATCCAATATCCATGTCTGTTTTCTAGGTCCCATTCCAGAACTCCATTTAGGGAATCCCTGTGGTATGCAACCCAAAGTCAGTGATCCTGCTTTACTGAATGGTGCTAGGTCTTTATCATGTGAAGAACATGCTGCGTTTTTTTTAACCTTGTTTTTATTAATTTTTTTCACCCTGGCGTACAGGTCTCAGTTGATCACCGATTTCAAAATTTCAAAAAAAAATTAAAAAAATAGCTAATCTACAAGCTCACAACACGTAGTGATGCTGCACCGTGAACTTGTAGATTGGCTATTTTAGCTGTTTGTGGTATGGTTAAGTATATAGGGCTTAAGTGGTTAACTAACTAGCCCATAGATAGCTGTGCGGATATGCAGTGAAGACAAAAATAAACTTAGTTTGGCCTTTTATGTAGATACCCCTGCCCCCTTCCAAATTCACCTCTCCCAAGTCAAATACACCCATCCCCCTCCTCTCCTCACCCGGCCCTATGGGAGGAGGGGTGGTGGAGAGATCCCAAACCATCTGAATACCTTTTAACTAAGTGGTCAGAGTAGAGTAGGGCATTTATTCCACCGTAATGCATTCCTTTTCAAAAGAGGATACCATCACTACGCAACACATGGAATGCAAGCTGTGTTATGGGCATTTAAGGCATGCCTGTATGCTTGTTCAAAAACAGAGAAACAGGTGCTCACACCATTCTAACAAATGACAGTGGCATTAGCAGTAGCCACAATCGAAGGGAGAAAAGTATTTTGACATATTTGTCTTTTATCAGCATGTACAGCATCATGCTTGCAATCTGTTTTACGGTTTGAATAATTTATTTAGCTCCATATACAGTAGCAACATGGAAATTATTGAGGTTCTTAGATACAGTATATTAATTTCATATACAGTATGTTCTATAATAATATTTAGTCATGGAGGCATGGTGGATTTAGTTTGCTCCCCTTGTCCTGGTCAGTTCAGAAGACCTAGGTGAAGGTAAACAAGGTTATACCGGTTCTGTGTTGTAATTACACACTTTAGTGTGCAAATAGCTGGCCGCAAGCTGCACTGCGTCTCTGCAGATATATGCCCTCTTGTCAGGACGTTCCTTGATGATTTACTTATTTGTCATTTATGTTGCTAGCCGGTTCCAGGCACTATAAACACTGGCTAATGATGGAAAAATGCAGCTGTGGGACATCTGAATAGAGAAGCCTACAATTAACAAAGATTAATAATGGAGTGGTCTGATGCTGCCCCTCCTCTATACTGGCTCCCTCAGGCAAAGTTCTGCAAGAGAAAAAAAAAGTGTTTGTTTGTTTTCGCCATTCATAGTCATGCTGATTATGAGAAACTGGAGACGTCACATTCTTCACTGCATGGAATTTGAGGTCTTTCTTTTTCCCCCCATCACCTTTCATCGTCAATTCATTTCAAATGAAATAAAAGCAGGCAAATGTGTAGGTCTTGGAAATAACACTGTCAAATCCTCTGTGTTCATGTATCCATTTGTGACTGAGAGTGTACAAATGTACGGGTACAATTGGTTTCATTTGTACACTCAAAATTAAATTAGCTCATGATTTTTTAAGGAAGAGCTGCATGTGTCACTTATGGAATCCTGAAAGCCCTTTTTTTTTACCTACACCCACACATACTTGTAATGATGTATAATACCCCATTCTGACACGAGAAGCACTTGTTTATAGATACATGTGGAGAGGAAATTATATCCTCAACCGCACTTTAGTATGACAAAGGACATGGGACTTGATCGTTGTGTGGCCTCACTTCCCAAACCCCACCTGTAGCTTGCACAGTATTGATTGCTTGAGAGAGGCCAGCAAAGTCCACTTCTTCAGTGGTGTTTAATGAAGCTCAACATCCTCTACCAATTCACTCACCATTTCCCCTGAAACTGGACACTTGGGCCTATGTATCAACCAGCAGCACCTTTTCTTAGGAAGCGACTGGAGCATGGAGCGAGAGCATTCGCACCTCTTTTAAGAGCAAGACAATAAGCACAAGACAAATTCCCTGCTGACCAGCTGTGTGTTGGAAAACACTTCCCTTTGTCTGATCCTTCCTACTGTGATATAGGGGCTGTCATATGCTGAGTATTTGTTTGACTGTTGTAGATGGGTTTTTGAAAGCATGTTGGGTGGAACAAAACACATTCTTATGCGTGTGAAAGTCAGTAGAGGAGAACTGGAAGGGTATGAAGTCGAATGTACGCATTATTCCATACCTCTCTCCCCACTCCTCATATTTATTGCAACAGTCAACTTTCTGTGATCACTTTCTGTGAATCACCTGAAATTTGGATATTGTACATTTAGCTGCAAATAAACGTTGGACTTGAGTGAGTTGTAATTCAATTCATAAACTTATTTTAATTTAACTATGCAGACTTGAAGGCCATTCATGCAAATCCACACATTTCAAACTCTTCCCTTTTCAATGGGTGAAATGGACGTTTAGGGCTGAAATGTGTGGGTTTACACAAATCTATCGTCATCTGCTTTTCACAGTGACTGTATTGTGTTGGGGCGGGGGGCAGATTCCATGCTCTGACACAAAAAGCAATCCGCTAAATGTGTCTTTGTGATAAGTCTCAACCCCAGGCCTTTCATCCCCTGGACATTTGGACAGAGACACAGACAGGTCAGAGTTAATGACAGGCTGCCATTGTACCTTTTAATGTACTATATGTTGATTAAAGGCTATTTACCGCTCTCCAACATGGATAACTGTTTTGCATGGTAAAATAAAACGTATCATCATGGACATCCAATAATTAAATAGTCCAGGCAGACTCTCACAAACATCTACAGTCTTGCTAGCCAACAATTTTGCCATAATCAAGAGAATAATAATATCGAAACAAGTCTTAAATAGTTGACCACTTCATGTGCCATATCTGTACCATGTGGATCATATTCTGCTCGCCTCACTGCTAAGAATGAACAACGTTTTCTTTGGAGATGGCTGACTGTAATGGAATACTTGTTAAAAAGAGAAGAATGTGCTTTAATTTGTCAAGGGGATCTGAGCTGACAACTTTAGTAAAGTCCACTATAACAACCTTCCAGGGCCCCTGACCCAGGGAGGGGGCGACCCCTGACCTTATTTGGGCCTCTTTTATGAGGACTTTTTTCGGCTCCGGCCAGATGGCTAAACTATCAAAGGGTTTTTTTATGAGAAAAATCTGCAGGCAAGAGTGGAGTAGTATATTTATCTCATTGTGTGGAGGACGAAGCCTCTGTAACTTCCGACTCAGTGGGGTTGAGGTGGAATTGAAAACATGGACGGGGCGGTGTGAGCATGTGCTTACCTCTACCAAAAATTACTTGAAACATTTTTCCTGTTGCATTTCCTGTTGCTTTGGTAAATAATCAATTTAGGAGACAAGAAGGGTGTTTTTGCGCAACATAATTGATCGATACTTTCCATCTTTAATTTTTGGATTTCTATGCACAGCACAGCCATGAACTTCATAGTATGATATTACGGATATTTTGCAGTGTCTTGCATCAGTGGGCTCTTTTCAAAGACAATCTTTAAGTTGTCCTTCCTTTGTTTGTGTCTCGCTATTGACTCTCTTTCATTGCCACCTAGCACTAAGAGCATCAACAAACAAACCTGCAATATTGATTTGATGTCTGAAACTAAAATAACTACCCTGTATCATTATGTTGTGTTGCATTAGATGTTTCATTCAAAAAAATGGAATTAAATAGATTACTTGGTGTCAATTCGCAATGGACTGTTGTTAAATATAACTGCTTCTCTTCCATCTGCTTCTCTACCATCTTTAAACAAATGCTGCATCTTTATAGGCAGCATAAACTATTTTCTAAAATGAAAACTAAATCTATATAATCAGCACCTAGAAACCGATTTGACAGTTGCCAGAGGTCTTAGTTGATCACAAATCAGAGGAATTTTCATGTTTGGAGAGGAGAAGAGTTGTATGTCCCTGGGTCACTATAACTCGCTCTGCTCACGTCACTCATGTGGTGTCTTTATGAGCGATGGGCTGTTTTGTTGGATTAGGTTTCTGGGGAACCATTCATTCAAGGCTCAGGTATATAAGCACAGCAATGCGTGAACAGAGGGAAGGTACAAGAAATGTTTATTTACGTGTGGTGGCTGAGATGCAGGAAGACATGTAGGTTTGTTATGCATATCCTATATGTTTGTTTGTGTGTAGATTATATGTGTGGTAATTTGGCCATTTTATGAGCTAGCGACAGTTAAACTGCCCTGTCTGTGAAGTTGTGGTAGCTCCAGGATGTAACTGTAATAATACACACACACACGCGCGCGCGCACACACGCACACACACACACGCACACACGCACACAGCTGTTGTAAGCATTACAAGTTTTGCTGTCCTCCCCAGCAAGCCACCTCAGCTGGTCTCCATGAATCCATCCCTGTTTGTCTTCTATATAACTTGAACATTAATTTCCCATGTTTGACGTGGGCTAAATTGAGATAAGCAAGCTCTGTAACATCTTTACGTCACCAGATTCATCTCGCAATCAATCAAATATTTGACCAAAACAAAAAACGAATGACCGTTTTGCAGTGACCTTTCTGACACAAACACTCAAGATGTTTGTTTTTGTCACTGTCTTTTTTCCCCCCAAGTTGTACTCAGCTTGGTTTGCTATACCCTTCATAACTGGAGTAACCTAAGCTGTCCCCGGCCTGGTCGTTTTTAATGTGGCCATTCCTGCTCTTGATTGCACTGGAGCAGGATCTGAAGTCACTGGAAGCAGTTAAAATAATAGGAGCTGACCATGTGTTTGAGGTTATAAGAAGGGGCGTGTTGGCCCCCTGACACAGACCCCAAACAAGCACTATGGGAACAGTTGCAGTTTGCCTACATATTATGAGAATCTGGAGAATATAGATATATAAAATACATATATATATATACAATCAATGGTCATTCTTTGTATGGTGCAAAATATAGATCAAAAAGTTGTGGGAGGTATGATTGTTTTTGTATAATAGTTGTCTTCCACTACGCCTACAAGTTATGCGGAACATAACTTGTAGGCTTGTACAAATATACATAAGTTATTATGTGTATATATGATATCACATCATTTTTAGGTTTGTGTAAGACAAATACAATAAGAAATATACAAATACAAATACAAATACAATAAGAAATATACAGTTTCCAACAGGGAATTTGTGTTGATATGCACAAAAGCTATAAGTGACACAAAAAAATAAGATACCAGGGTGGGGGGAAATTTGCTAAAGATGAAATCAAAACTAAAATGAAACACAGTGAATCTACAATCTAAGAATATCCCAATAATACAGTATCTGAAACAAACAATAGTTCATTAAACGTGAAACATTTTGTTATCTTAATGAGAATCTTAATAAGGGATGTGAGTCTATCAGTTCAAAGGCAATAATGAACAAACCAGAATTTAAATACAGGAAGAAAAAAAAAATACAACAAAAACGAAATTTAAGTTATCAAGAGAGAAACTAAAGAAGTGAATCAATAATAAATATTTTCCAAAAATGTCAGTGTTAAAGTCAGTCTGTACAGCCTTCCTGTTTACCTTCCCCTGTGGGGCTCCCTCTTGGGCTCAGCGCATGTACACATGCATGCACGCGCACATACTACTTAGTTTACCCCCCCTCTGCACACTCACACACATATACGCTACATAGCTGCCCCCACCCACTTTCATTCACAAAGAGATACTTGGTCATGGAGGTGGAGCTAGAGTGTTGACCCAAATTTGTATGTGTCACTGAAAGAGCACATGAGACGTCTGTGCCGCAGTGAAAGTCACTTGTCAGTCCAAATGATTTTGTTATTGTGCAAATCCACCCAATGTCCTGTGCTTTCTTCTTTTTTTCCCGCTAGTCAAAGAACAATACTCACACATGTGCTCTTTGACCAAGGTATCTGTCATCAAAATTTTCAACAGTATGGTTCATACAGTGTAAAATCCAAAGTGATAATATAACTCTGATGCCTGTAAAAGTTTACTCATTACCCGTAAGGGTTAGCAGAACCAAAACCTTTTCTCTAACAGAACAATGCAGTAAACTATAGTGTATTTTTTGTACTTGCAGGAAAGTTTCAGGAAACCTCTCGCTTATGAAAAATTTTACTTTCTTTGTACATCCCCTAAAGTTTGAAGATACAAAAGACCCCTCGGTGCAGTGCAGGCCAGCCCACCCTGCAGATGGAGAGGATCAGAGGCTGTCAGCACACTTAAACGAGCCAAGAGTCGGGGCTTCAGCCCCATGGGGGAGGACAGCGCATGAATGGAGTGTTTCCACCAGGCTCTATAGCCCCCCGCTGGGCATTTGTAAAATGATTTGTGGCAAATTTGTTTAATCAATATGGATGCGGGGGTTTGGGATACCTCCTGTGCACTGTTTTCTTTCTTTTTCTCCCCCTTTTTTGTCTGGGGATGCACCAGTGGTCATTATGCATTAAGTAGCTTGGAGCTTATGATGCTCAGATCTAACTTTGGTTTGTGGGTGTGCCTGTCTCTCTGTTTGGTTGGGCACAATTACTGAATGGATAAGTAATATACCTGATCAAAGGGAAGTAACCCATCAGAAGATGTCAAAGAAGCTTTGCGATTCAAGCAAGTCAATAAAATATGAATATACAGTATAATAAATGATTGGAAGGAATATATATTATCAACTCTGTTTCCTCCCCTTTTTTTACCACATTAACCATAGTGCACATTCTACAAAAATAACTGTAAAAAAAGTTATTTGTCATTTGGTGTAGAGAGAAAAAGGGAAGGGGCATAGACTCCTGAGGGACCGTGGGTAAGTTAGTTAACACTTAAGCTTTAAGTGTTTGTGATACAATGATTACTGATAAAGTATCTTAAAACAATTGATCCACATAAAACATGTGTATGTGGTTATATTTCTCCTTAGCAGAGATTTGGATCCTTTTAGTTTGGCATTGTTTGTGATGTTCAGGAAGAAATACTGTATCAATTGTTAGCATTGATGTATTGTGTGCATTCGGCACGCTTTCTTTCACAAAAAAAGCTTAAATCCTTGCTCTGTCATAGGAGAGCAACAGGAGTCTCTATGCTTTGGTGTGCATGGTGGCTTAGCATACAGGCAGGTGGCTTGAATCCTATTCTACCTCTTGCCATCACCATGGCTGCTGTGGATGTGCATGTGGAACCAGAGGATAAAAGCCCCCCCTCCCTTTCCCCCCACACTTTTCACCTAGCTAATGTTATATATCCCAGTTTTTGTCCATCTGAGCAGAGGGACAAACAAGCAAATACGGTAATCTTTCAAGTTGTGATCCACAAGTCCTGGTGTGCAAACTAATCTCCAAAGCAATTCATAAGAGAGGTACAGAACTATGAATATAAGCTTAGAACATCCATAACCTAACTCTGCATGCCTTTCTGGTTGCCAAGTCCTGTTGTTATTTAAAGCTTATAGAAGGGGAGTATCCTGCCTCTTCCGTTGGGATGGTTTTGTCGATATAAACCCAGGAGAGCATATAAGTACTTTTGTCACACACTTATTGACCCGCTGAGCTGAATAACTTTGAAAGATCCTCTCTCTCTCTCTCTCTCTCTCTCTCGCTCTACTGTGCTGCTCGTGTTGGCCAAATCACACTTCTTAGACAGATGTTGGCAGAATTCCTAATTCCGCTCCCATTTTCTCAGCCTGTCAGTTTTGAAAGGGGGAAGCAGGACAGAAAATAATCGGCAGAACATCCCATAATTCTGAATGGAGAACAGCAGATGTGGAGGTGGAGGGGGGTTGCTACTGGGCCTCCCCAAGGCCCATCTGACCATTGTGCAGCACCGGAGCCATTTCTGTGGTTGCCATGACAACAATAATGCACTTTTATCCATTTCCCCATGTGGGGCGCATGATCGTATAAGATGTCAGGCTTGCATTTCTTGTGATGGCAAGGGACTAAATAAACAAAAAATATGTTTTAGTTTTATATTATGTCATGCAAGTGGAAATATATATATATCGAAAGGTTTATCATTAATAAAGCATAATGAAATTAGTTTGTATTGTTTAGAACTCTAATACTTAACTCTGTACAGGAGATTTGGCTCGTGAGAGTGAATAGCCTACTGTTACAGTGTGGGACGACTGTGGGGCCAAAGTGGTGAGTATTCACTATTCCTATTCAATGGTCCCAGAAGGCTGCCAGGTCTTCTACTGGTCAGGGGTGTCTGTCTCCATGGTCGCTGTAAACCTACAGTGAAGAGCCTTAAAACACACCAGGTGTCTTATAGTCTTTGAGCCCCGCTAGAATGACCACACCACATTCATTGTCAAGTGCTTTGTGCTGTATGTTTCTTTTGTATTCAGTCAGGGTTTTTTTTCCTCTCCTCCTCCACCAAAGCAGACTTGCAGGTGCCCTTTGCTTATCCTAAATACTGTACATCCGTCAAATATTATATTGACCTTTTTATTTTTATTTTTTTTGAGAGAGGTTAAGCCAAAAGGGTGCAAACTGAAACATGAAAAATTTAAGGTAACTGAATAGTTATGTCTATTATGTCAGCTGCGCTTTGTCTAAAATGTATAACATTTGCAACAATGCATCTTTGATGTACTGTGCAATCATAATCTGACATTTTCCACGATAATACAGCTATTATATTAACATTCATATTAGATGAAATTTTAAACATTTGGCAATTAACGAGCAAACAAAGCACATTTGTTTTCTCTTCGCTTCTAGCATCAATTTTAAAACGTGACAGGTAGGTGTTTTTACAGATAATAATTGTCCATATAAATCACTAGACTCCTCTATTCATGTGGTAAGTCTCTGTACTATTGTATAGACAGCCGGCGTTCATATAATAATTTATATATTTTGCCTTGATGTAAGGAAATCACCAAAGTTGTCTGAGGTCTTAAAAAACGAAACAAGAGCTGATTGTGAATGACAAAGTACATGTTTTTTCTATGTTTCGTGTGAAATCTTTGTGAATGTGTGTGCATAGTTATTAGTGCATGCGCATCTGTGTCTGTGTGTCGGTGTGTATGGGTGAGTGTTTACAGTAAATGTGGACGTGTGTGTCCATCATCTGTCCATGTCTACCTCTGTGTATGCATGTGTGCATTTATATGGACTGGGGTGTATGTGAGTGAGTGCATGAGGGCATTTTCTCATGAGCGTGCTTCAATCATTAATGTTTCATCAGCACCATACTATACCAGAACCTCATCACTTTGCCATCTGGCTGTAGTTTCCACAAAACATAATCAATCAGTGGAAATGAACATAACATGTGGGTAGGCCTGTATTGTCAAACAAACCATGTTTGTGTTCTATCTCAAAGTTACCAAAAACACGTTATTATCAGGATACAATATGTGCTTAAAACATTGGTTCAGTGATACAATGACAAAATATGAAATACAAAAAAAAGTCAAACCACTAAGTCACTTCCTAACAATGCTGTTGAAGGAAAATATTGTATTCCTTTCAATTAGAATGTTGTGATTAGTCTATATGTTGGTTTTTATACGATACCTTACCCCTAAAACACAAGCTCAAAATAATCACAATGTCACTGTCAGCGCATTATGGTACCATGGCACAATGTGTGGTGATTGTTGCTATTAGGTTTTGTATTCATTAGGACATATAGGCCACTGCATAACGTCGCTGTCGGGTGGAAACCTTGTATGTCCGAAACTGTTACTTTTCAGGAAATCGAAAGGAAAAAAAGAAAACAGTGTTCCAATTGATCCAACGTATTTATCATTTAGACACAAGCTCTTGTTAATACTTTTCATTGGTTCAATCTTAAAAAAATTAATTGCCTTAACCCATTTAGACTGGAGGCCGATTCTAAAAACGCCTTCTAAATCCTGACCTAAGTTTCCTGAAAAACTTCAAATATTTATTCAAAAATTACAAAAAATGTATGTTGTTATACAGTATACTGTACATAGCAACAACAACAACCCCAAAAGGGGTTCCCAGATTGAAAGGTATAGTTACGTATAGGGGTCCCCGGTCTAAATGGGAGGACCCGGCCGGCCGGTGAACCACGGCCATGTCACTCAGACTCAGACATAACCATAAACAACAACGTTTCGGTCTGTTAGACCTTGATCATGTTATCTTAAGGATGCTTTCTTCTCCTTAAGATAACCTGATGAAGGTCTAACAAACCGAAACATTGTTGTATTCCCATTAAATCATTTTTTTTTGCATTTGAAGACAGTGTGCAGGAGTTTTTCTTTCAATACGTTGGGGCTCTCGTTTAGTCCTCTCCTACACACCTGTCGCCTTTGTAGGTGTGTGTGTGTTTTTTTTTTTTCAAGAATTTGTTTTGGCGGCCTTTTTTTACACCAGCGGTCTAGGCCAAAATATTGCTTTGTTAAAATAAGTGTTAAATAGCTCTATATTCTGATAGTACTCATTGCTATAGATCAAAAAAACATAATTTTCAGGTCACAATACAGATTAAACAAGTTAAATGGGAAGTGATGGCACAAAAATTAGCAGACAAAATTGGAACTGGAACACATTTAAGCTTTCTATTTACTAAAGATCTGGAGAGACAGGGAGACCCCCTGTTACTGAACAAACACACTATATAACAATGATAACAATATACGAATACAGTGCTTTACCTTTTAACAAAAAAAAGTTTTATTTAAACCAAAAATATCACTTCCAAAAAAACATACAAAGTTGAAAGGTGAAGATAAGAGGTACCTGATAGTGACAATATGCAATAGTTGGAATGCATTAGACACATTCATAGACATGTTGTACTTTTTGTTTGTAGCAATATTCATCTCGCATTATATAATTTGTTGTGAAAATGTACATGGATTTATAGGTGTGATATTATTATGAATTTAGTGTTCTTTTATTTATTGTTATCTAGGCTGTGTTTGTGTTGGCCTGTGAATTGCATGCCTCTAGAGTGCAGCTTTATAAATCTATTTACATTTTGAATGTCACAAAGCTTACTAAATGCCAATAAAAGCATGGATGTTAGTGCTCCAACATACAATATATTGAAAAACGTTGGCTATAGTTTTGACTTTTTCCTTTTATTTATTTTCCTCTAAAGCGCACAAACATTTAATTTGCAATATTATATCATTGTATGGGCTTAAATGTTATTTTGTTCTGGACAATATTGTACAATAAGAAGGGAGAGATTCCTAAAGACAATATATATATGTTTTTTAAACTGTTCAGTATAATCTATTTGATGATTACTATAAGGTAATGTGGTTGGACATGGCTGACTGACATCCTGCAGCCCCTCTCCCCAGCACTTCCCACCCTGTAAATGTTTATGGCTCTGTGGCCCAGATTGCATCTCAGATTTGAAGGATTGGCCCCCTGTTGACTCACAGCTTGATGGTGACTGCCCAGCTTTCTTTCTGTATTTGCTGTGTCTCAATTTCCCTTCTAACTTCATCCCCAACAGCATGCCATCCAGTATAATTTCACACATAATATTGTTCATTTACACGGTGACCAAGCACAAAAATGTAAATGCACACTTTTAGGACATTTCAGAGAAATCTTCATGTGTTGTTGGGTTTTACTTTGTCTAATGTGGGACTTCAGTTCTACCATTGCTACTCTTCCAGTAGCAATGGTTTTAACACACAGGCTCATCATAAGCGACAGTCGGCAAGGTGAGAAGTAGAGTAGACACACAGTGGGGTTCACCTCATACATTTAAGTCCTTGTTCCCCCGATCTGCTATTGTTTGTTGATGGAAGCAGTTGTCATAGTCATGCGATAACAAAAGCCTGACTATTAGGGTGTTTACCTCTGCACAGGAACCACTGGGCAATTCTCCATTAAATTACAGCCATGTGTGGGCCACTGATCTCACCCACTAGCCCCCTCTGCCACAGAAACAGAGGCTCACACACCCAGGGCTGAACAAGGATATGTGTTGACTGTTGCTAATGCTATAAATGGAGATAAAAAGAAAAAGCCACAATGGCTTTCATTTCTCATACCACAACAAATTGAAGGGGAACAAATTATTGAGGAAGATAACAGAATATCATTCATAACAAGAAACTCTAGTACATTACAATTAATATTCATACCTACAAACTCAACAGACTACTGACCAGAGTTCAGTTGTTTGTGGAATGCTGTGGCACATAATTTCCTCCAGCCCAACCCCCACCTCCAAGTCAACGGTGTGAGACAAATAAGCAGTCATTTTGTTATCTCTGACAACTCACATCTCTGGGTTTAGACAGACAGAGACATTTATACTTCCTGTGTCCTTAACTGACTCGCTTTCACCCAGGTGTTACAAGCATTTCTGTGCTCCACAAGAAACTGACTGAACACCCACATGGACTTGGGATTGGTCCATATTGTTATTATTAGAGTATGTAGTAATTATATATTATATGATTTATATGTGATACGTTTTTTAAAAGCAACAAAGGAAACATCAGAGCTTCACAAAAACAGCCAAGGACATTGGATGTTCCAGACAAAAGCATTAATAAGCCACATCCATGAAAAGGAGAATATTTCAATGGGCTGATCAATAATGAAAACAACCTAACAGCCGTGATTTATGAGCGTACATATGCTTGCTTGATAATGCTGGATCTGGATGATCTTACTATTATGGAAAAAAAATAGAATGTGTATGGATCACCTTGTGGCTAAGGTAAATAAGGAAAACATGACTTTGATGTAATATTAAAGGTTCCTAAAACCGTTGTATTGGGCTTAGCTTACGTTATACATGGAAATCAACTCTTACAATTAAAACTCTTTGTTAGCTGTCTTTTGTCTGGATTTGATCATGTGTTGTTTTGGTTGTGAGAGAGGAAATGTTTCAGCAGAAACTGAAGACAACTTTTAAACTGGACACAGAATAATAATAAAGCTTTGACAAATGCACTCAACATTTTAATAATTAAGTGTGTACCACATTTACCACTATCTACCACTAAAGATATTACTTCATATGTTTCAATTATTTTAAATATATTTTGGAATATATTTAGATATATTTTGTCCACTCAAAATATATTTTCTCTCAAATGTCTGTCCAACATATATATATATTTTTTTTTTTGCTGTTTTGCTTCATTTACCCACCACCTTCTGTACAAATTGTCAAAGAAGGAGCTGTTCAATAAGGTCTTCATATTTTTAAATATTACATTGTCCTTTGATAGGCCATTCTCTGCAATCAATCACTCGTCAAAGTGTGTGATTGAATGCAGCACTAAGAGGCAACTAATTAAGCACCTCGAATGAAACACTAGATAGACAGATCATAATGTGACATTTCTGAAATGCCACAAATACCAGAATCAGTGCTACTCCGAGGATATTGTTAAAAATTAAAGGATGCATGACCTTATTTAGATGGTTTTACAGAAATATGTCCATACTTTGTTTCGGGTTATTAAAAACAACTCTCAAAGCTCAATCTCGGTTTTCCGGACCACACAAAGACAGACTTTGTTGTTCCTTTGGATTGTCTTTGGCATCACTTGTAAGATAATGACTTAAAATATTGACAGTTTAGATTAGAAGGACTGTTCTATAGCAATCAGGGAGGTTTTGATGGCATTTATTACAGTGTTTAGTTTAGGGACTGTCATGCTGATGTGAACTAGCTCATCATTCCAATGCTGCTTCGTGCCTTTCATCTTTTACTGAGTCCTAAAAACACGTGTGCAATTTACAATTCATCAGCAAGTGTTAAGACTGTTATTGTTGGTCCACTGCAAGGCCTGTTTCCATTGTAAAGACTGTTGAGTGTTCTGCTGGAAAAGGGCACATATGAGAAACCTCACACGTCTCTCCATCAGCCAACATTTTTCTTGTCATTTTTCAAGTACCCACAACTCCATGTATAAAGTACGAATGAGAGAGGAGGGCAGGAGGCCCATGATATAGAAAATGTCCAATGAATGAGTGGCATATGTTCACTCACTATTGTCAGATAGATACAGGACCAGGTCAAGGTTTATTTTTAATATGTATAATGTTGTCTTTGTGTACTGTGGAACATCGCTTTTTTTTTTAAACAAAGCCTTTTAAATAAATAAATATATGTTATATAAAAAATGGCATTGACCAATTGAAAGATTATTATATACATTGGGAGCAAGGAAATTGCTAGAACTTCAACAAAAGGCAGGAAATGCCAAGGTTCAGTCCATCTATACATTTATCTTCCATCTTCCATCTATACTATTTGTATTGCTTGAAAAAAAAAACTAAAAACTTTATTTTACTTTATTTTATATCTCACATACATCATGTTCTTACCCAAGATGTGTTCTATGAATCACGTTGCTTCATTTTCAGAAGGAAAGGCCATGCAGTTAATATCCCTTCGGTTCCCACAACTGCAGCTTTATGGCACAATTGTGCACAGTCTGAATTGTTTAGAGGACTGAACGCACCAGAAACAGTGTATTCAAGCATTGTTTCTTATTGGGGCTATAAACTGTCTAGACAACACTCCCCTCTTTTTCACCTTGAAGGACATTTGTTGTTTTTTTCTGAATACATTGGCTTGTCTGTCTCATAATTATCAGCCAAGGTATCATAAATTCTACTCTGGATTTATGCATGCTTCATTTAACTTTAGAGACAAAATTAACATCCAAGCCTCTCTGTAAGACGTTGACTTCTCATGCCATGATTAAGTAAGACACACATTGTCTTAGGCTACAGTGCATGCAGAGCAAAATGTGGAGTGTTAATGTAAAACAAATACACATTTTTACAATTTCGGATCTAATTGAACACCATCTGTTTTAGCAAAATCTTGTGCATTCATTTAACTTCGAGCGTGTGCAAATTAACCCTTATGTGTCAATTCTGTACCATTATGGGTACATTTTTACAGGCATGTAAGACACCAAAAACCTTTCTGACTGTATTTGGTGACCTGTGACAAAGTGAGTCTCATCAAACCATTGTATTCACAGCATACTGAACCATTGTATTCACAGCATACTGTAAATATAAGCAGTTTCATTTTCATTAAATAAACATTTATAAACTCCTAAAACCTTCCAAGAGTGGTATTAGTCAGGGTCTTGGATCTTGATAAAATAATTAATAGCTGTACACAGTAAAATCCTCAGTGTGTATTTAACTTTTAACTCTGAAGAGAGCACAGTCCATTTGGTACTCTTGTCTTGTCTCTACTCTTGTCTGTTAAATGAGCACTAAGGATTTTATTATGTATGAAACCACCAAATATTCTGGTCTATCTACTTTCTCAATGCTGCAATCAATTCTTTCTCACCCAGAACATTCACCAATCCTATAATTATGACACGGAGATTCTAATTATCATTGAATATGTGAGTAATGCTAAGTGTTGGGTTTTAAGGAAGAATTATAGTTCCACTAAAAAAGTTGTTTCAGTTGAGTTTACCACTCTACCAAGCAAATTGGAACATCTGAATATTTTTGTATGTTTGCACATACAAGGAATTTGTCTCTGTGAGGTTGGTGCATTACACTGATACATGTAAATATAGACGTAAGTACTGATAATTGTAAGACTACAATTTCAGGTAAAATATAATGGTATTCAGGGCCAGTGTGACAATAGTCCTGGTCCTGGCATAACCCCATTTTAACTGATAAAGAAATAAGATGATCACTCGCAATTAGGCCCGTAACGATACAGTAACTGCATCGATGCATCGTTTTGAATTTTCAACGATCTACTATATCGATATGCAAACAGCTAAATATCGTATCGTTTGACTTTGAATCGTATCGAATCGTTTTGCAATGCAAATAATCGTATCGAATCGTTCTGCAATGCAAATAATCAATTATATCAATACTAAGTACTTTTAAGAAGAAGAAAAGAGAAAGAGGGGTTTATATCCAGTATCCAGGTATTTATTTTTCACACAGAATTTTTGGGTAAATAAATAGTTACTATATCGATTTTAAATCATTGAATCGAATCGTATCGTTCTAAATTAACCTGTCCTGTATCGTTCATGTATCGTATCGACTAAATCGCTGAATCGAAACGTATCGTATCGTTCTAAATTAACCTGTATCGTTCATGTATCGTATCGACAACCAAGTATCGTGATACGTATCGAATCGTTGTTAAAACGTATCGTTACACCCCTACTCGCAATTATATCTCCAGCACCGAATCCCTTGACTTCTATCATGCTCCTCAGTACCTGCTTGGGGAGACATAATACGTTGTCCAAGTCAAGGTGTTTATTGTCACATCACATAATGATACTTTGGATGTTTATTCTCAACAGTTATAGTGATCTTACTGAAGCACAATTTAATCAGTCCTATAAGTCAAAACGATAAATGATCACATCTAGACTTTTCAATTCAGGCAGATAGTAGGATACAGTTGCCTTTAGTTAGTAGGCCTGGATTATAATGTGGCCTCCCCTAAACAGCTGACCAATGATACAATTTATAGGATGGTATTCTGCACAAAATACATTGAAATAAATTGATTTAGACTGTACCCCGCAGGGAAATTTAACTTTTTCTCAGTAACAAACATTTTCATGAACAGTGACAGACCTATGACCAGTGGTGGAAAGTAACTACATGTAGGCTACTCAAGTACTGTACTTTTGAGGAATTTTTACTTTACTGGAGTATTTCCCATTTTCAATACTTTTACTTCTACTCCACTACAATTATTTGAGAACCCTAGTTACTAGTTACTTTGTAGATTTTTTATTATTATTAAAAAAACATATTAACCATATACCACAGACATATACTTTGGCAATTTGAAAATAGCCCATCTACAATCTCACAATGCATCGCTTTGCGACACATGAGCTTGTAGATCTGCTAGTTTCAAAGGATTGTATACCTAATAAAAACTTGTGAAATGGGACATTGTGCATAATGAGTACTTGTACTTTTAGTACTTAAGTATATTTTGATGCTAATACTTTTGTACTTTTAATCAAGTACATGTTTAATACTGGTACTTTTACAACGTATTTTAAGTACACAATGCGAGTACTTTTTATTATTATTCATGCAGTAGTAGGATACACTTACTTTTAGTTAGTATAGGCCTAGATTATAATGTGGCCTTCCCTATACAGCTGACTAATTATACAATTAATATGATGATATTCTGCACAAAACAAATTGATTGAGACTGTACCCCGGAGGGAAATTGAACTTTTTTCCTCAGTGACAAACATTTTCATGAACAGGGACAGACAGACCTGTATGACTTACCCTCCCACCACCCTCCCACCGTTGCGTCCATCCACTAGTGGCTGCTTACACCCGCCCCCTCCTGGCACTCTGCTTTCCTCATCAATAGGACCCACATTTGAATAATGTGTGAGCTCTTGGACTGGAGCCAATCAGCTGTCAGAGGACCATGATAAATCGCAATGCATTATTGATAATAATAATTACGACGTTGACATGCGCATTTCTACTCGAGAGGCTAATTTTCCTAAAGAAGGGAGGAAAATCGTAGCGTTATTATTTGCCCCCGATGGTTGGTTGTGGCACCATGTCGAGGCGCAAGCAAGCAAAACCCCAGCACATCAACAACTCAGATGAGCCTGGATCGGCACTAAATGGTGAGTTTGGTTCAGGGAAAGTTGGCGATAAGTTTACCATGTCGTGCTGCAAACTTATGTATATTTGATCGAAGAGTTCGGGGCCATTTTACATTGTTTCTGTCGCACTTTGACCTGTTTAGCCTTATGCTGACCCTTGGAACACTGACCATGTTCCGAAAATAAAGCACCGTGTTCTGTCTTCTGTGGAGCTAAAGATGAGGGATTAATATCGGAACTTTTTTTTAACGAGTGCAGGTGAAAATCTGAAGACGCTCTAGATTTATCAGACAGTTTGCCAGACTATTCAGACATTTATAACTTTTTTTTTATTGAAAACGTTTACGTGGATTACATCGTTTATAATTAAGCTTTGAATCAGACGTCGATTTTCGCCAACGTGTTTTCTCTACTGGTGTGTAAGATACAGTTGAAAATCCATCTGCTATTGTTGTGTGAAAAAAGTGTTGCCATCAATAACCTGCTTGAGTATAACTTTAATTAAAGCACAAAGTGGTTATTTGATTGGGAAACTAGCTGTGATGATAACATAACTTTGATCGGTGTGATTTCATTGGTTAATATGTCTTTCAAACTTTGTTTATGGACTCTAATGTTAGTTTTTACCTGGTACTGTTCGAGTGACTTGTGAATTTTGGGGATGGATGATTTTTGACTTGAGTGTTGGATGGTCGTCTGAAGTTATGCCATTGATGCATTTCGGGTATACAAATATTATTATTTTAAACATTGTACATGTTCTCCACGTTTCCACAAACGTGTGTAGAACAGGTACAATGTTTAAAATAATAATTTGTGGACACGCGGACGGGTACCGTGCGCATATATTAGGCTATGTTAAGTTTTAAACAAAGGTAACCACAACCGTGTATGAACTATGAAATGTGACTAGTGGGGAGTACGCTGACCTAAAAGGCAATAAATCCCCCAGTTTAATGCATGACTGTTTCCTTTGGTACATCTGTGGAGAGGTGGGGGATGGAGCAGTGGTCTTTCTGTGGAGACAGACAGGGTGGGGGTGCGTTTGGTGTTGCCATATGCAACAAGCCCCTGCAATGCTCTTGATATATACACCTCAGAATTCTGAAACCTCGAATAAGTCTTATTAAGGTCGGTCCACACAATGCAACTGGCCTACTTGCAACCATTATATCCAATGGTAGTTGCAAGGAGTTGATGTGGAATGGCCTTTAAAACTGTTTTGTTGCAAGTATTTGCGACTAGTTGCATTGGTGGGGTGACTGGGGTCTGGCCTTTTAGATGGAGACATGAAGTTCTATATTAATCGTTTAGAACATTTCATTTTTTTGGGTCATTTTGTGACTTTTGTAGTTTTTAACTCAGAAATGTTAACGTGTAGTCTCTCTCACCTCGTGTCACGAACCCTTTAAAATAAAGGTGATAAGATTCAGGCCATGCGCCATCAAGTGGTGATGCCCTTTCACTTCACCTCAATTGTGTTAGAGGTTTCGTGTTGGACCCGTTTGACTTTGTTATAGGCTATTCTATTCGTTTTGAGAACTATGGGGTGGTGTATAAATGTAGCCCCCAAGCCAACATATTGAAGTCGGTTTATTTGAGCATATAGCTTACTTGGCACAGGTGCCTTTTGCACGGCAATGCCTGCAATAGTGTGGGTCTGTTTACACTAGGCTGCAATGCAATTTGCAATTTGCATGACTACACACCTTTTTTCGGGAATCATTTTGACAATGCTACTGGTTTTGTGAAATGACCCCCTAGTGAGCAGACAATATGAAAATGTATCCTATCTACAGTGGTGTAAAGTAACTAAGTACATTTACTCAAGTACTGTACTTTTTTCAAACAATTTTTTACTTACTGTATTTTTACTTTAGGCCTATTGGAGTATTTCCAATGTTCATTACTTTTACTTCTACTCCACTACATCCAAGAGGCAAATACTATACTTTTACTCCACTACAATTATTTGAAAACTTTAGTTTCTTTGTAGATTTTGATTATTACATTACAAAACACACATTACCCACTTCAGCACTTTATACATTTCCGCCATTTGAAATAGCTGAGCTTGTAGATCTGCTATTTTCAAAAGATACATTTCGGCCATTTGAAATAGCTGAGCTTGTAGATCTGCTATTTTCAAAAGATTTGTATACATTTGTAAACTTGCGAAATGGGACATTCTGCATAATAAGTATTTCTACTTTTGGTACCTTAAGTACATATTGTTACCAATACTTTTGTACTTTACTCAAGTAAATGTTGAATTCTGGGTTTTTACGTAACAGATTTCTACAGTATTGATACTTCTTCTTAAAAAAAAAATTTAGTACTTTTTCTACCACTGCCTATCATCTATAGCTAAAATATCCGTGGTTTAAACTTACTTTGACTTTACATTATGCAAGACAAGCTGTGTTATTGATTATTAATTAAAGACTTACATTCTGATCAGTAGTCTACATAAGAATGTATTAAACACCAATGTTGATTTAGCAGTTTGTCAACATTAAATGTTTATCTCTGTAGCAAATAAATGCAGTGTCCTGATGAGGTTTTAGTGTTTACAGTAGATGGATGCCCTCTGCTGGCTCTTAAGTGCAATTGGCAAGTTCAAGTTTCAACTGTAAGGTGCCATTCTTTAGATTCATTGCTTGGCCACATTACTTCCCAATTACCTTTGGCATTATCCTTATCCACAACTGAGGTGTGTAAGTCCACATCATCACACACCTGCATTAGGACATGCAGTATGTGATTTATTTAATGAAAGTGTACTTAGTATTTATAGTATGCTGTGAATTTCTGTTTGTAATGTTAAACTTGATGTCATTCTGTTTATAGGCATCGCTCCAGATGGTGAAACTGAAGAGGCAGGGAACGAGATGAAGAGGTTCAAGATGGACGAGACCAGGGCCTGCAACAAGTGCTGTGCTGAATTCTTTGATGAGGCAGAGTTTCTCGACCATGAGAAAAATTGCACTAAAAGTCAGCAGGTGGTCATCATGAATGATGGCGAAAGAAATCAATTGCTTAAGGAATATTCACAAGGTTCTCCTGAGGGCCTCACCAGTGACCATGATGATGGACAGTCCAGCAGCCATTCCCCATCGAATAGCAACACAGAGCTGATGGAAAGGGTAGAAGAAGGAGAAACAAAATTGAACACAGAGCATTCAAGCCAACAGGAAGAAGCAGAGATGTCTTCTTGCGCAGAGGTGCCTTTCCACACCTCGCCCAAGGTGCAAAATTCGAACGTCACCCTTGAATCAATGCCTTCCACTAAAGTGGCTGTCACGCAGCATACGTCCACCCACATATTATCTGCCCCCTTGTCCCAGATCACACAGCAGGCTATCCCAATGATTCTGGAACAGTTGGTTTGTCTGCAGCAACAGCAACTCCAGCAGATCCAGCTCACGGAACAGATCAGAGTTCAGGTAGCCATGATGGCCCCCCAGGGTCTCCACTCGGCACTAGGGGCAGTGGTGGACCCCCTGAAAGCCCTCGGTGCCCACCTCTCTCAACAGCTCTCTGCTGCAGCAGCTCTGATTGGTAAAAGAACAGGCTGCCAGAGCCTCTCTATGGAGACCCTGAAGCACGGAAAACTACCTCTAACCCATGGCATGCCTACCTCTCTGGGTGGAGGACCGGGCACAGTGTCTTTTTCTAAAACAGACATTTCGAAGGACATTCCAGATCTGGCAAGCCGCCTGCCAGCACTGCTGCCCCTTTCTCCGGCAGCTTTGGCTTTCCCCAATGCTTTCCCCAGCCTCCAAGGGGGGGCTGACTCCTTTAAGAAAGTAAAGGCAAAAATTCCTAGCCTGCCATCAGACTCAAAGAATGGTGAGTCGTTGGTAATCAGGCATAAGTGCAAGTACTGTGGGAAGTCCTTTGGGAATGACAGTGCTCTTCAAATACATGTGCGTTCCCACACTGGAGAGAGGCCCTTCAAATGTAACATCTGTGGGAACCGCTTCACAACCAAAGGAAACCTCAAAGTGCATTTCCAAAGGCATAGGGATAAGTTTCCTAATATCAGGATGAACCCATATCCTGTGCCAGAGCACCTTGACAATGTTCCCACAAGTAGTGGCATTCCCTATGGCATGTCCATGCCCATAGAGCTTGCCAACATGGTTGATATGAAGCCCATACTTGATATGAAGCCCATACTAGCTCCTCCAGTTACTGCGATCCACCCACCACCCATGCCAGCTTTCAAGCCCACATTTGAGACTTTTAGGGCTGACCCATTCACCCAGAGACCCTCTCCATCCACAGGGGATGGGGCATCACTTACCTCAAACATGTTTGGCCATGAGATGGGGTTGGATCAGAACCAGGATTCCAACATGAATGGAAATGCCATCTCAGGAGAGCAAAGCTCCGGAACGGCAAAACTCCAGCAGATGGTGGACGGCCTAAAGAGAACCAGTGACCCAAACGAGTGTGTCATCTGCCATAGGATCCTCAGCTGCCAGAGCTCCTTGAAGATGCATTACCGCACGCACACAGGAGAGAGGCCATACAAGTGTAAGATCTGTGGCCGTGCATTCTCTACCAAGGGCAACCTCAAGGCCCATTACGGAGTCCACAGGGCTAATACCCCTCTGAAAATGCAGCACTCATGCCCCATCTGTCAGAAAAAGTTCACAAATGCAGTGGTTCTACAGCAGCACATTCGCATGCATATGGGTGGGCAGATTCCCAACACCCCAGTGTCAGAAAATGAAACCGCTGGATCAATGGATTCCTCTGTAGCAGACGAAAAGCTCATGGATGCTAACAGTTACAACGAAAGCATAGATGAACATGAGGCAGAGCTGGATGCCGAGATGGATTCCGATGAGAAGATGAATGACACCTCAGATTCCCTCCCACCGTCAACTTCTGAGGAGCAGCAGCCTCCTCCTCCTCCATCCATTTTTTCCAGCTTGGATGTTCTGAAGAATCTTACTTCAGCACTCGCACTGAAACGCCAGAGCAGCACAGCATCAGAGAGTGAGAGGAGGACGCCCAAAGAATCCCCCTCAGCTCCCAGGGAGCTGGAATATCAGAACGGCCGTAGTCCCGCCATCTCAGACTCGGCCATGTCGTTTCACTCCTCTTCCCCGGTGAATTTCAATATGGGAAGCAGCCTGTCAAAGTCTCCTGAATATGGAATGGCTGAGGACTTTTCCCGTAACGGCTCGAGGCAGAACTCCGACAGTGGCGCTCAAGATGGCAATGAGTCGAGTGGTGCCCTTGACTTGACGGCACCCAATAGCTTCACTCCTAAAGCAATTAAAGAAGAAGCTATTAAAGAAGAACCAGGCCTGTCCTTCTCTAATGGAGACTTCTCTAATGGAGACTTCTCTAATGGAGACTACTCTAATGGAGACTATGGTGAGTTTATTGTTTTATTAAAGTATGAACAGTTGTATGTAACTGGTTGAATGTGGAATGTATGTAATCTAATCCCCCCCCCCTTATCTCTACAGCTCCCAGTCACATGCCTTTCATGAGGATGCCTCCAAGTCTGGCCAGCCTTGACATGAAGATCCCTCAAGAGAATCCCCTTGGACCCCATGGCTTGTTTGGTTCCCAGATGTCTCAGGGCGCAGGCATGTCCTCTGCTAACAGTTTGGCGAGGCGATCGACTAGACAGCATTTGTGTAATAACTGTGGGAAGAACTTCTCTTCAGCAAGTGCCTTGCAGATCCATGAGCGCACCCATACAGGGGAGAAGCCGTTTGCCTGCACCATCTGTAGCCGGGCTTTCACTACCAAGGGAAATCTCAAGGTAAGATGTTTTACCCTCATGTGCATATGGTGATACTGTTTAACCCATGATCTGAGGCCGATTCTGCAAATGCCTTCTAAATCTGTAGTTCTCACACTTTCAAGGTATATTTTTTTCCCCAAAAATAGCAGATGTACAAGCTCACAGTGCGGCACGAAGTGATGTGCAATGAGCTTGTAGATGTGCTATTTTTGAATAGCCAACGCTAAAATCTAAAATGACACGTATACTTTCCCCGTTTAATGGGTTAAAGCAATTGGATCAATGCTTTTTTGTTCACAGCAATGTCCATCACTTATCCTTTTTTGTTCACAGCAATGTCCATCACTTTTTTTCTAATACTTTTGTGTTTTTTTTTAGGTACATGTTGGAACACACATGTGGAACAACACATCAAGGCGAGGCCAGCGTTTGTCTTTGGATAATCCCATGGCCCTGATGGCAATGAACTCTGAAGCCAAGATTTTGCCACAGATGATGCAGGCCCCCACAGAGCTGGGCACTCCACCAATCAACTTTGACCCATCTCTGTGGAACCAGTATGCTGCTGCCTTCAGCAGTGGCCTAGCCATGAAGACCAATGAGATCTCTGTCATTCAGAGCGGCGGCATCCCACTCCCAGGGAGCCTCGCTGGTGGGCCCTTGGTTGGATCAACTGGAGGCCTCATGAAGATGGATGGGTCCCACTCTAGCATGCCAGTTACCATGGCTGAAATAGAAAAGAACAGCCCTGAAAGTGTGCCAAAATCACAATTCCCACATTTCATGGAGGAGGGTAAAATTGCAGTTAATTAGGCCTGTGACTAGTTATCTAGTCTGTTTTGAATGTTCAGAGGCAATGACGGGTACAATCAGTTTTCATAGTAAACCTTCACTGAGCATAATTATGTTTAAATTAATTGCAGTTTTCTCTCCTTCCTGATTTGAACAAATCACAAGTGTTATTTTCTTAGTTCAACTTGATATAACTACTGTAGTTGTATTTTTTTTTTTTATGCGGGTATTTTTGTTCTGTGACTTTTTTTGTTGCATATTCAGAAATTGAATGTATAACTTACTTGAAACTGCTTTACTTCAGACTGTCTCCCTGATGTACTTTTTTGAAGGATTTCTTTTACTCGAATTGTGGAGGGAAAGTTTCAGGGAGTGACTGATATTATGGACATGATGTTTTAGTGTTGATGGGGAACAATAGTTTAGCTAACCACGTTTATCTGTTCATGACTACTCTTCTATTGTGCCATATTTGAACTTTAGGAATTGTACAGTTTTGTAGTTACATGTTCTTTTGAAGAGTTATGTCATGAAGACTCCAATATTCTGGCTAACTTTGTCTTGCTCCTTGTCACATTAAGGCACTCTTGCTCACCATCTATTTTTCGTAGTATGGTTTACGATGGTGTCATTCATAAACGTCTTTGTTGGCTGCTGAGATTCAGTAGTCGCCTGAAAAGTTGCTAAGTGCCTAGAGTGAATTGTAAATGTTGCTGTTGACTTTTTAATGCACCATAAGATTGTAATGAAGGTTCTGTCTGTGATACTTCAATATGTTGTAACCGTGTAGCGTTTAAAATTTTCTTCGTAGTTGTTCATCCCAGTTTACAAGAATCTATTTAAAGTTTTCAGCTCCTTGTACTGCTGAAGACTCACTTTGGATTGCTGATTTCTGAAGGTTACAAACTTCCCAAATGTTTTCATACCTGCACTTTATATTTCCTTTTTTTTTTTGGGGGGGCGGGCGGGTGTTACATTTCATATTTCTTGCTTTTGTTATAACCATGATGGTCATACTGGAAGAGGGCAAATAAACAATGTTGTCATTTTCTTTCCTCTTATGTTCTTTTGATAACAAATGTACAACTTCTCCCAATTATTACAAAGCTGTAATCTTAGGTTTGTTAGTTGATTAATTCTGACATTTTTCTACGTTCTTGTATCAACTGTTATAGCATTTGTACTATTTATATTGTAATATGGCGTTTTGGAAGCGTACATTTCTACCTCGTCTAGATTTTAGTTTTTCCTTGAGCCTTCCTAATCTCAGTGCCCTGTACATTCTCCAATACATTGAGTATGTGATTGATATGATCTCATTCTCAACCTGCTGAGTTGGATCGTACTGAATGTACCACTGGACACTTTACGCATCTCAGAATGGTCAGAATAGTTCTAGGCTCCTACTGTACATTCCCCATTGATGTGCATTTACCAAGTTGTGCCTTTCATAATGTGTCAGAACTGCTTTAAAGTTGTCTCCTACAATTCAAGAAAGTGAGCCCTTTTGGCTTGTTTACAATGTAAATGTTTCTTTAAATTTTTGTTTCTTCACCTACATGTTTTTTGAAAAATAAAATCAGGGTGGCTTTTCAAATGTTTTCATTTTTATGGTATTTATTTTAATCATGGACCAGTGTAAATGTTTGGTTCAGTCTTGAAAATGTTTGGTCCCTTCAAAGCCTAATATTTCCATGCTGGCTTGATCTTGAGTATTTGCATCATCCCTGATTTGCATCATCCCTGATTTCCCTCAAGTCACCTTTTAGATTGGAAATTGCTGATCTCCAGTACTGGCTATCCAATGACTTGATTAGTTTAGTCTTATCCCATTATCAATTTGCATCCTCGATGAAATACATTTGCATCCACAACTAAAGCATGATGCCCAACGCAATTGTCTTTCCACAATCAAATTAAGTCAACTAGCCTGTTTTTACTACAGTGTCTTGATGCAGGCCTATGGACATGTTCACATCATAGTGAGGACAAAACTAGTAGGCCTATTAGGGCAGTGGTTCTCGGTCCATGTACTCTCAGGGTTCCTTGAGGGGTTGAAGTATGTCTCAGACAGTACATTTGTATACTGTCAGAGTTACACAACCAAATGGACCCTGACGGTTCATTTGTATACTGTCAGAGTCAAGGAGAGACCATGACATTAAAAGTTTGAGAACCACTGGATTAGGGTATCACAATTTATTGGTCTTAAAAACCATGAAAACCTTGAAAATGCTAGAGCTAATAATAAATAAATAATAAATGCATTAAAACGCCCTAATATAATGTTTTCCACGGAAAAGACGTAGTGAATAGTTGCCCTGGTTACTGTCTTGCTGCTGTTGCCTACCACCAGAAGCAGACAATCCCAGAGTGACAGATAGAACAGCCTCCGCCCAGAACACAGAGACAGCGAGGTGATTGTTGCCCCGCAGCTTCGACCGGGTCCCGGGAGCTGCAGGAATAATGACGGACAATATTCCACTACAGCCCGTGAGACGCCAGAAAAGACACGACAGTAAAAACAGGAATGGGTAAGGAAGGGTATTGAATGTAGAGCAAAAACATACGGTCTAAAATAACAAAAGTGATCATCAGATCAGATGTGAGTTACATTATGCTCGTTCGCTAATGCCGATTGCACTTGTTTACAGTGTCATCGGCATTGTCCCTGATATTACTACTGAGCGATGTCGCGTTTTATTTCTAACAAGCTAATCGCTGTGGTTCAGTTATAAACGCGTTGATGTTTATTATGTTTCCATTCATCGTTGCTAAAAAGCTCCAAACGCTACAGCGCCAGAAGACATCCTTGTTCCGGTTGCTGCTAGTATCGGGGCAAGTGCAATGAATTGACGCCCATGCCAATATTTACTCTATTGGCTCTAGTGGACTGACCTAATCTGTCAGTGTACCGAATAGGCCACAATTTACATGTTAGTTTGACTACCGTTTCCAAAATCTGTCTGTGGGGGGGGGGGGGGTGTAGTTGTGAATTATTGTAGAATTATACTGTAACTCGCGCACAAGACCAGGGCCTTAGTTTAAATGATGGAGAAACACCTAGCTGCTAGTCACGACAAGCAGGCTATATAGCCTGCCAACAGACATGATGATGTCACACAAATGAGAAACACACTTATTACAAATGGATCTGGTATTCAAACGCCCAACATGTTATCAAGGAACTGTACAAAAAGAGCAATGATGATTATTTTATTTATTTTTGGTTTGTAATGGGTCTTTAAACAGGCAAGTAAGGCCCTGCATCCAATTCACCTGCCTCAGAGTTGGGATTATTGTACATTAGTAAATACTAATGATGTATAAATGTATTATTTCAGATGTGATTGCAATGTCATGTAGATCTGTAGCCTATATACCTTAAAGTGTAAGGCTGAAACAGAAGGCTGTGCTAGATTATACAGAGGATTAAACTAGACAAACATGCAAAACTTGAACCCCTGGAGGGCAAGAATCGTTTGTGCAGTGTCATCTCTGACATCAGGGGGATTGGTCTGTGCCGGGACATGTGTCTTGAAGACCATATGCTGTAGTTAGCCAATTTGTAGACCTTTCAAACAGTATTTAGCCAGGGAGCAGTCTGTTGTTTCATTGTTTGTCCATCATGGCTACAGAATAACGTAACAAGAAACACCACAAAGACAGAAACAGCTCTGTTTTAAGTGATGGTTCCTTTCTTACAGTGGTGGAAGAAATACTATACAGTGGTGGAAGAAAGTAGCTAAATAATAATTTGCTGTTTAAGTAAAGTAGCAATACACAATGTATAAATACTCTGTTGCAAGTAAAAGTCCTGTATTCAAATTGTACTAGAATAAAAGTACCAAAGCATTGGCTTAAAAAATATTTTAGAAAATAGCAGATCCACAATTTCGCAACGCATTGTGAGCTTAGATTGGCTAAGTTGATTTTACTAAGTAAAGTAAAAGTACCTCAAAATTATACTCAAGTACAGTTTTTGAGTCAATGTACTTAGTTACTTTCCACCACTGCTTCCTTATTTAAATAAGGTAGTAATGTGTTAAACATGGTTTATTAGGTTTACAATCAGTATTTGATAGTTCAGGAAGTAAGGCAAGTATTGAAATCACCGCATGATATGAGGTCACTATGTTAACTAAAATGGAATGTTTGGGTAGGGTGGAGGGACTGGAAGGCCTATTACATATGAAGTTAATATTTATTCTCTGTGTCCAATCTCTATAGTCCCTCATGGTCACATTGCTCAGCTTTGTCTGCTCTGTGGGTTTGTAGCTTCAATAAGCAACACATTAACAACGAGACGTCTACCTTTTGGTCTAAATTGGGCAATATGGAGAGATTGTCTCTTCTCTAAACGATATCTTCTCTAAACCAAAACGATGGAGCTTGCACCAAAACAAATGTCACCCACTTCTTTACGCCTGTAAACCTGTGATGTGACAATAAAGATGTTTCTGATTATAGATGGCAGAAAAGGCTGATGTATGCTTTTGAATAAATCCTGGTTTTGAATAAAGCTGTGCGGGGCGGCAGTGGCTCAGGCGGCTGTGTGTCGAAGTGTCCTTGAGCAAGACCCTTTAACCCCTAACTGCTCCCGATGAGCAGGTTGGTGCCTTGCATGGTTTCCTCTGCCATCGGTGTGTGAATGGGTCAATGTGAAGACAATGTGGAGAAAAGCGCTATATAAATGCATTCCACTCACCATCTACTATAGGTCAATGAAGAATGAACTATATGAGATTTGTCAAAACCAAAATAATATTTTTTATATCTTATCCTTTTTCTTGTTAACCCATTCAACCTGGGAACGCATCTGTGTCACTTTAGATTTCTTTGGCTATTCAAAAATAGCAGATATACGAGCTCATAGTGTGGCACAGAGTGCCGCGCTATGAGCTTGTATATCAGCTTTTATTGAAAAGTCGTGACAATTGTGCAAATCTTTGAATATATATTCTACAGTACAAAATGTCTTCTAAATCCTAACAGTTTTTTGAAAAGGCTAATGTTGCTATATTAGTGGTGCTCCAACTTTTCCATGTCAAGGACCAGGATGATATGTATTTGGCCGCGGACCCCCATCTCAAAATATGTTGTTCCAGGGAGGGACCCCAGAAGCACAGATCGGAGTTAAAAATGTCCGCTTTAAAACATATTCAAAGATTTGCACAAACTTTCAAGATTTTTCAAAAATAGCAAATCTACAAGTTCCGTTTTTTTAGTAGCCAAATAAATCTAAAATGACACAGATGCGTTCCCAGTCTAAAAGGGTTAATGCAATTTCACTACTAGAGCCCCATTCACATAATCAAGTCCAGTTATAAAATAAAGAGCGATTTTTATGAAATTATTTTTGCTGCTCTTTCCCAGGTGCTGCCCGTGGTCGAGATGCTGTGGCATGGGGGACTTCCGTCCCCGCACTGTGTGGCTGGGCCACCCAGAAAAGAGGGAGCAGAGGTACCCCAGGAACGTCATTAACAACCAGAAGTACAACTTCTTCACCTTCCTGCCTGGGGTGAGTGTCAGTCAGAGGTCACTCCCCTACGCCTCTCTCTCTCTCTCTCTCCCTCCCTCTCTCGCACGCTTGTGCTCGCTCTCTCTCTCTCTCTCTCTCTCGCTCTCTCTCGCTCTCTCTGCCTGGTCCTGATTCACTTTAAAGGAGCGGTTTAGACCAGGGGTCTTCAACAGGGGATCCGGGACCCCTAGGGGGTCCTCAGAGTTACTACAGGGGGGCCGCCAAGTCTTTGTGTGATGGGAGCTTTTTTCTGTCTTTTTTTACATTAACCACTGGTTCTAGCATCCCTATTCTGAGGGGAACATTAGCCGAAAAAAGCAGATCTACAAGCTCACAACGCGTTGTGCACTTGTAGATTGGCTATTTTCGGCAAAGAGGTTTGGTGCAGAGGGAAAAAAGTCCAGTGGTTATCTGTCTGAAAATACACATTAACATGAGTCCAACACAACCCTACACAATGATAGTGCTGTCAAACAAGTCTATTAAATCTATGAAAAGGTTTAATCTGCAACACAATTTTATACAATATGTAGTGGGGGTCCCTGCTTCATCTCTTTCTCAGCTAAGGGGTCCTTGGCTTGAAAAACGTTGAAGACCCCTGGTTTTGACTATCCAGGGAGCCGTAACATTGGGATATTCTTTGAAATGATCGATGTGGCTTTCACCCTTGCACAGGAAAATCCTCTGTTAATTTAACTCTGAAAGTGTACAAATGGAACCTTACAGGTCCATCTCATTCCATTTGTACAATTAATTGGGTGCCAGAGGTTTATTAAAATATTATACTTTGAGTGCCAGTATTTTTAACAATTTTTGAACCTTTTTCAAGTAGTCACAAAATATTTTCAGTGATCACCGTCCTCACGGTGATCCCCTCATTACACACATACAGGTCTCGTACAATCGGGGGGAAAAAATTAAAAACATTCGGTAATCCGTTCCATAGTTGCAGCCAGTTGAAAATAGTTAAATTAACATTGTAAAAAAAAAAAGTACACAGGAGCCGAGATACAGGTTTTTGAAGTCATAAGTTAACCAGGAGGTGGATTGGAGTCTAAATCTTGTAGGAGTGATATCTCCTGTTGCTGTGAAGGAAAAAAATGAAAAAAAAAACTTTTTTTTCTTTCTTTTTTTCAAAAAACGTATATATACGGTTTTGGCACTCAATGTTAGTATGGCCAAAACCGTATATATACGGTTTTGGCACCCAATGTGTTAAGACTCCGATCTAGACTTTTAGCCTTGTTGCACTCATATCTCACCCTGGATGAGAACGTTTACTAAATGCCTATCATCAGATTGTTGGCTTACCTCTGGGATGCTTGGAAGCATGGCCCCTGGTGACACTTGTCACTAGATGTGACTGCTGTCATCAGATCATACCAGCAGTCATTTTGTGACAAATGCTCAGTGGTCTGCAATGCTACAGGTTATTTGAGGACAGATCTGTAGGCAGAGCTTGCTATGATTCCAAACAGGGTTTACAAAGTGCTTTACAAAATATGTGTGTAAGATAATTTAAAAAGCAAGAAATAAAAATAAAAGGCTATAAAATTAGGAGTAGAAATAGTAAAAGATTCACAAATTTGTTTTTAGGAGAAGCTTAAATAACATACTTTTCCAGTCAGATCTCCTCAGGTAAATCATTCCAAAGCATACAATAGAGCTAGAGCCTGACCGATATATTAGACTTTTTTTTATGACCTAGGGATAGCCAAAAAGGCAGCATCTGAGGATCTCTCAAATGTTTGTGATTCTGTAAGCAGATGAATGATCATGAAACAAAACTGTGTTGGGCAAAATATGTCTGATTTAACAACACAAACTATGACTTCCTCTGAACTGTAAGTACTGCAGGCCAAACCGGTTCAACATAGGAAACCAATAGTGTCAATTACATTCATTAATAAGTTTAGTTTTCAAGCCAAGTTGTCGTTGTTTCTTTTTCTTGCAGGGAAAATGTCACAACTTCAAATGATATTGTTTTCTAAATTGAATTGTGAAAATAAGTCATAAGCGATGCATACACATTTTTAGACACCCATTTTTAGGCAATGTGCTGTTAAACACGTGCTGGCCTGAGTTGTCATAACATCACTATTAGCCCATCCCAAAAAATGCATGAAAGTTCAAAGTGTGACCGAGGTTGTAGATCTCCTATAAGCTACAGGTTTGGAAATAACTTGGACAGAGCTAGGTTACCAAGCATGTTCAGATTGACTGAACATGCTTTACATAATGCATTTGTTTTCCACATTGACTACTCTTAAAATCTTGAGAGGCTTTTTTGTATATGAAGTCAGACATTAAAAGTAGCTCAGATTTGTTTGGGAGAAACAAAGTGACCATGGCATTTTGCATTGCAAATTGCAATGCTTTAATGTATTTAAATTAATATCAAGAATCTCCTTTCAGTTTAAATATCAGATAATATATTGCACTTAATGTGTACGTCTATCTGTTTGGTGGACATACGTATCTGCTTATTCTTTACTTCCAGCTTGTGAAGTCGAAGAGTTTGGAAAATCACCTGCAGTAGCTGCAGTGTGAGAACCCATAAGCATTCCCTTCATAGTAATCTTGCACCTCAGTTCTAATTAATTTCAGTTGCAATGTAGCATGACAGTTAAATTATGAATAACTTTGGTGTAAAATGTTTTTGCTGTTTGCATGCTGAGTTAAATTAGCAAAAAAAATTTCACTATGTGTAGTTATAGCCATGATACCTTGCATGTAGGGGTGTGCCGATATATCGTCCCGCGATATATCGCGATACGTTTTCGTGACGATATGTATCGTTTTGAAGGGAAAAAAATGTTTATTTTTTGTTTTTTTTTACAATAATAATAATCAGGCATGCAAACAGCCCTGAGGTGAAAAGGGTGACATGTTTTTTTTTCTTTCGGGTCAGGTGTCACACTATTGCCCTATTTGGAAAAACAGAAGTATTTGTTTGCATTTGTTTTTTTTCCACCCCATATATTTTCATAATAAAAAAGTGCCATATATCGTATCGTATCGATATCGTATCGATGTCGTGAGCCCAATATCGTATCGTATCGTTTCATGAAATTAGTGTATCGGCACACCCCTACTTGCATGCATGCTTTAAGAAATCAAACTCAGTTCATCCTGTGTTTCTATAAAATATCATTGTTTGTGTGTGTTCACAGGTGCTGTACAATCAGTTCAAGTACTTCTTCAACCTGTACTTTTTGCTCTTGGCCTGCTCACAGTTTGTCAACGAGCTTCGGTTGGGTGCCCTCTACACTTACTGGGTCCCTTTGGTATGTTATATGTCACAAACACTGTTTTGTGTAGCTACTGTGAAACTTTAAAGAATTATATTTTAGAATTATGTTTTATTAAAATAGTTTTGTTGATTACGGTAATAATTTCCCACTATAGTGAAATGCTCAGGTGTTGGCTGAGTGTGCAAACATTTAGTATAGCACACTGTAGTATTTTAATAAAATAGTATAGCAACAGGTTTGTTACTGTGCCATTTTGAAGAAAACTGATTTAGAAGAAAATGCATAATTTAGAAAAATGTAATTAATAGTTGTTTTAATTTCTCTAGGGCATTGTCTTGACTATTACGATTATAAGAGAGGCAGTTGAAGAGATAAGATGTTACATCCGAGATAAAGAAGTGAATTCCCAGATTTATAGCAAGCTTTCCACAAGAGGTAAGAATATGACACCTGAATTCCCTTAGTATCTGAAACGTGGTGTTTTGTTTTCTTTCAGCATTAGTATCTATTAACTGTAGGAAGTTGGTCCTGTTAAAACTTATAGGGGCTAGGGGAAATGTGGAGTAATTGAAAGCAGAAATGTAAAAGTGTACATGAGAGGGCTTGGAATAAAGTGCTACTAGCAATAAAAAGCAGGAGACCTCTTGTGGTTTCCATCACTTTGCCCCTTTGATGTGGCAGCTTGTTTTACCCATAAACACAATGACTGGTTGCCTCCATGATAGTGGCCCCCGGTGCACGGGGGTCTGTGGTTTATAGAAACTCTGTGAGGTAAAACGGCTGTGATTTCTGTTATGAGGAAGGTGATAATCTAGTTTGCATAATGTTTTGATGAAGCTACAGTATCACAACTATAATTAATAAATTACACTAGATGCATAGGTGTAACGTGTAGTACTTTTTCATTCATGATAGCCTGCCATCTATCAATTTAGTTTTCAATCATATATTGTGCGATATTTTTTTGATTAGTTTCGGAGTGTATTGGCATGCCTCATCTCAGCTCAAATTAATTATAACAATTCTGTTATTTGCAGGTCCCTAACATCTTTTCATTTATTTTGTTAGTGGAACAGAATACTATGGGAAGTTTCGTGAAGCTAATGCATAGCAATATTAATGTGCTTTAATGTCTTGCATATGCAAAACCCAGAGGTCACAGCAGAGGTCATGGGTCAGTGACCCCTGCCAAACAATTTTGCCTGCTCATTCCAAATGGAATGAGAGAAAAGGCTCAACTCCCCCAGCATTCTTTCAAATCTGCATGGAAAATTACTTTCCCAAAAAGGGGTGACTGGAGGGGCATGTTGAACAACAGCTCACTCTGCTTTGTTACCAAGAGGAGATGAGTAGAAAACAAAATGCATTTTGCATGGCCATGGGAAGTGATAGAGTATAGTGTTTGTGTGTTAAGCCCTAGTTCAAAATAACGAAAATAGCCAATCTGCAAGTTCTCGGCGCATTGCACTGCGATGCATTGTGAGTTTGTTCTGCTATAGATCACTATTTTTGAAAAAGAGTGAACATTTCCACCTACAATGACATGCCAAATACAGATGCCAGTTTGAAAGTGGTTAACGTTGTCTGAATGACATTAATGGTAACAGGATGTTTCACAGTCATAAAATCCACGTTGAACGTTTACATGGATGGTTTAGATTTTTACTTTGTACTTGTCTGTCTGCATTCACTCAAAATCAGATTGGAATGCCCACTGAGTGATTGATAACGTAGATGTTTCTATTCTTCAACTTGCCTTCACCCAGTGAAATGCATAGAATATCAATCAAAACGACACTCAATAGCATTCACTTTATTTAATATTTTATCTTTCAGGCACCGTGAAGGTTAAAAGCAGTGGGATCCAAGTCGGAGACCTTATAATTATAGAAAAGGTTTGTATGTTGTATAGTGTATATTTGTGAAATGTTGCCTCAGTCACATCTCTAAATCTTAAAGTTTCCATTTATATGACAAAGCATAATGAATGCCTTGTTAATCTTCTGTGCTGGACTGGTGACTGAGGTGAAAGGAGTTAGTAAAGATTTTGTAATCTTGTGATCAATGCTTAGCTTCGGTCTGTCAAATTCAATGCATACACAACTGACACAAAGTTATATGCCTATAATTGGATCCCAAACACAAATTAAATGAAGTACCATTTATTGAAACGATTTATTTATTTATTTATGTTTTAACTTAAGTTCAAAGAGAACAGAATTCAATTGTTTAAAAGATGTAATTAAGCCCACCTTTGGTGGCATTTGGCTTCAGCTATCTGTGTCCTTGCTATCTTGTAGACGGGATTCTCTAAAGTCTTTGTACATGAAATATGAGATGCGAGTCTTGTCTTCAGTTTCCAACTGGGGACTTCTTTCGGAATCACTCACTTCAACACAGCTGAAGGAAAGGTCACACATGTTACTGCTCCACACATTTCACTCACATGAGTGAGTGATTCAGAGTTTGCTGAATTAAAATGATAAGATATGGATGCCCCTCACCCATAGAGCTTAAAATGAATGTCAAGACAAATCAAAAGCCCAGAGTTTTTTTTGCAAATTACCTCAACTCAAGAGCCATAATACATCTTTATTAAGACCATCGACCACTTAACAATAATCCATTCCCAGTCCAATGTTTGGAAATCTGTCAAGATGAATCGGATGGGGTATTCATCTTCCAATAATTCTATGTAGCTTTTGTAGCTGAGGGACTGGGTCAGGCAGAGTGTAAAACCTGGTCAGGGTCCTGTTCAGGCCATGGCAGGATGATTTGCAGGAGAGCTTATTATTTTGACTGGCTGCATGCAGGTAAAGTGGCACATGAAAAGCTCAAAGTCCTGCTTCCCTGCTTTCTTCAGTTAAAGAGCAGAAAAGGAGGCAAAGTGCAGGACCAGGATGTCATACTGAAGTCATGTTTTTCCTTTCTGTCTTTCTACGTAGAACCAACGCGTTCCTGCTGACATGATCTTTTTAAGGACTTCTGAAAGAAATGGTAAACATCTGCTGGTCATTCATCCAGATCTCCACAACAGGCTAGTTGGGGCTGGCTGGGGGAAATGGCCTGTTTAAAAAGGCGCTGAGGTGCAGGGATTAGCCCTGAGCCAGGACAGGAAGTCCTACAATGTCAAAATTGTAATTGGGTCCAGTACTAAGTTATCGCTCAAAGTGTGGTGTGTAGTGTGATGGCGATGATGGGTGTGGTCAGAGGAACATTGGCCCTTTTGGTTTCTTTTCGTCTGTGCCATGTAGTGAGGCTAATTTTGTCTTTCAAATGATAAGATAATGAAAAGTAAAACCAAGGCAGGTAAAACTAAATATAGAATGCAAAGAGTAAACGGCAGACCATCAGGCCAAGATGCCTCATTGGAATAAACAAATGTGGATCAGAGCAAGATTTGTTGGCGAAGACACGAATGTAGTGAGGCGCATTGCAGTGTTCATTTGCACATATACAAAAAGCACTCATGTCCAATCCGAAATAACAACCTCTCACAACAAACAGGGCGCAGCAAAACAAACAAACAAAAGAATCTCCATCTTACATTCCCGGTTGCTTTGCTTAAGACTTCTAGCTTTTCAATCAGGTGGCAGCTTGATGCCTGTTGTCGTTACCTCTTCCTGTTGGGGGAAGAAAAACAACAGCTTTGTTTTACTGGAAATAGTGCTTGGTTATCTCTCTTCCATGTGGAGGCCATTAGGTCAATTATGAAGAGTTTAGGCCAGGACTGGGAGTTGTGGGCAGGATGAAGCATGCAGACTGGTGGTGGGGGATGGGCAAGGCTGGATTCCTCTCTACTTTTTACTCCCAACTTGATCCCAACAGTAGCATGCAGCTGAGAGCCATTCATAGTTAGAGCCTGGTCATTTGTGACTACATTGTACAAGTTAGGTTATTTGTTTGCCAAGAAAGTACTGCTACAATGTATTTTAAAGCATGTATGCATATCAAAACAACACAACAAAAATTGGTTGCTAACTCATTAGCATGTTGTATAGGTAGAATATTACTATCTCTTATCTATAATGCAAATTCCATGGATTGTGACTGCTCTACCCTGAGCTACAAGATAATGTAGCAGTGCCCCCTAGAGGTGATGTGTTCACATCTCACACCAGTAGCAGCTGTTGCCCTTCTCTCTTCTTTCAGGCTCTTGTTTCCTGCGGACTGACCAGCTGGATGGAGAGACAGACTGGAAACTACGCCTCCCAGTGGCCTGCACGCAGAGACTGCCCACTGCAGCAGTGAGTCCCAATGAACCAAAAATATATCGAAACTGATATTAAGAAAAAATAACCGACTTATAACCGAATAATTCAGAAACAAAGTTGTTGTTTTTTCTTTCTGTTCTTCTATATCAACAAATTGACACAAACAGTTCTAAGAAATCTTTGTTGAGTTCAACCCTGTTATGTTTACTATAACTTTGGTAACACTGTCTATGAAGCCAATGTCTATAATGCATTATAAATATACTTATAATGCATTATAAACTGCATATGCATCACAAAGGGCATGTTCCTAATTTACTTTATCATTGCCTCACAGGATCTTCTCCAGATCAGATCATATGTGTATGCTGAGGAACCAAACATCGATATCCACAATTTTATTGGTACTTTCACCAGGGTGAGTTCTGACTGTACTCAGACAGATGAAATATCCCTATTTCAGAGCTACCTTTTATTTTTGACAGTATTCTGTTGTTTTGCTACGATCCCTCACTCAGTCTATTTTGTATGTTGCCTTATCTTTTATAGGAAGATGGAGACCCTCCAGTCAATGAAAGTCTAAGCATTGAAAACACGCTGTGGGCCAGCACTGTCATCGCCTCTGGTAAATATCTGTCTGAGCAGTGGTAAAGAGGAAGTAATCAGGACCTGCCCTCAACCTTTGAAGCCTTCACACTAGAGCCAGATTTTTGGGTCCGATTTTCCTAGACCACAGATTACCGATTTTTTTTACAGATATTTCAAAAGAACAAGATTTATATGAATCTTGTCAATTTGAAAAACTTTAATTTGATTGAAGTTTCTGTTTGAGAACATTGAACTTATATGCAAAGTCATCAAACAAATAAATAAAATACACACAAATAACTTAATTTATTTTATTTTACCACCTTAAAAATCTAAAATAGCCACTCTACAAGCCTACAACATGTCGCAAGACGACGTGTTGCGAGCATGTAGATCTGCTATTTTGAAAAACCTTTCACCTATACTGAAATGCTCAAAATAGGGACGTCAGTGGTTAGAAATCGGGACGTGTCGACTGCATAATTGCTGATCCCGATGTAGTCAAATAATTACCGATATGTCAGTCTGGCCAATATATCGCTCTGGCTCTAGGGGGCTGTGTCCACAGAAAGTGTTTTATGAGCATAGGGGCGCTTTGGATATCATGTCCATGTCTATAGCGCTCGCACGTAGCATTTATTGACACGTGCAGGGTTTGAATAGATCAACCATTGTTGTGCTCAAATGTCCTGTCATCTGCGTTATTAGCACAAATAGCTTAGCTGAAACAACGGTAAACATGGGCTTCTCATGGTTGTGGTAACCATTCAACGTCGGGTTGTCAGACGTAGATGCCCCTAATTACCAGTTGATGACTTCTATTGTCAAACACACACATCCTCCGCTCACATTAAAGAGGCTCTCTAAGACATGTGGTTGTTTAGAATTGACCATGGGTCACAGGGCCAGCTATCTATAATATCAATACTGTAAACAAGAATCCTTCCTTCATAGAAGAGTGGTTCCGCTTTGACCTATGAAACATATGGTAGTCATTAAGTAATTGCAAATCTGTATCGTATATTTCAACTGTCGTTTTGCATTTGAAAACATCCTTTCACATCAAGAGTGTAAGTCTGGGAAACATCCTATCAAGACGGTGGGGGGGGGGGGGGGGTCTCTTATAGCCTGAGGTGATTTGTATTTCTTTCTCTCTCCAGGTACCGTGGTGGGGGTGGTGATTTATACAGGCAAAGAGCTGCGAAGTGTTATGAACACCTCCAACCCTAAGCACAAGGTGAGGTTGTGTGTGAACCACAATTTGAAGGCCTGCCTTCAATTATTCCTCATATGGCTGACTGAGAAGTATAGATATTAAGTACATTTACTTAACTTGTATTGAGACAATGACGTTTGATTAACTGTTGTTGAGAGTGTTGATAAAAAATTGTCCCTGAATGTCCACCTTTGTGGCCTGTGATAGGTGGGTTTGTTTGACCTGGAAGTGAACTGTTTAACCAAGATCCTGTTTGGAGCTCTGGTGGTGGTCTCCCTCGTCATGGTGGCCCTTCAGCACTTCGCCGGCCGTTGGTACCTGCAGATATTCCGCTTCCTGTTGCTGTTCTCTAACATTGTGCCAATCAGGTGGGACTCATCTCTTAAAGGGAAACATTGCATAATCGGGCATACATAATCTTGACCCGATAACGTAAAACAACCCATTTGATGTTGTTAGCACCTTTCACACCAAACCCTTTTCTGTTTTTTCTCAGATTAAGGAAACGATTCACATTTAATTACATTTTGTTTTGACTTAATTGGGTGATCTAGTCTAATTTACTTATTTATCTAGTTTGCGTGTCAACCTGGATATGGGAAAGATGGTTTTCAGCTGGATGATCAGAAAAGACTCCAAGATACCAGGGACAGTGGTTCGAGCCAGCACCATACCTGAACAGCTGGGACGCATCTCCTACCTGCTCACTGACAAAACAGGTTAGATGGTCGAGAATTATACCAATAAACACAAACCCGTTTTTGGAGATGACTGATGTCATAGCACTAGCGTCATAGACAACTGACGTCATAGTACTGACATCATAGCCACATGAGGTCCGACAGCCACACCGTTATTAGACCCGCTCTTATTGTCAAATAATTCAATTATATATTTGATTATTATATATTTCTATATTTTTGCAGCATGGCTCTGCAGGAGTCTAGCTGTCTATAAGATTTCTTGTGCACACTGCCAGTAGGCCACAGATGTACCTCCACTGTTTGTGTTTTTTTTGTATTTGGCTGTGTGGTCAAGGAAGCATTGAAATTGCAAAAAAAAGGAGCCAAAATGTTGGAGTAGTGCAATGAGAGAGGCCATATCCAGTAGCTGGGTGTTTTTCTTCCCTGGGGGGACTTGTTCTGTGCTACTTTCAGAGACATGCTTCTTATTGGATCCTTAAATCAAAAAAGCCCTGAAGGCTTACACACACACACACACACACACACACACACACACACACACACACACACACACACACACACACACACACACACACACACACACACACACACACACACACACACACACACACACACACACACACACACACACACACACACACACAGTAGCACGCCTTCCGCAGTACACTTCCTCATGAACAACAGGCACTACCTGTCAGATTTACAGCCACCCTGCCCAATAAAATGATCAGCCGTTTTCCCATCCAGAGCGCGAATAAGGGCAGTGTGGTGTGCAAGCTCATACATCAGCCTAATGTATGTGCGGGGCCCTGCGGGGCCCCTGAGGTCATTTTGATATACTGACGGAAACTGCTTTTAAAGTGAGTGTGAGGTTACAAAGGGCATGTATAAGGTAGCACAGAAGCTTCTAGCTTTTTTTCGCTTTCTTTTTCGTTGTAAATTCTCACCTTCTGGAATCACAGTAAAACCAAATATTTTACTCTGCAACACACTTTCAGTAAAGATTAATGTTTAAAAATCCCACATTTATTAGCATAATACCTTTCATACACTTCAAGGGGCTTTACTGTACATATAAGGCATAAAAAGGCATTTGAAGTACCGATATATGGGCCGTATATCGTATCGGATGATATTTACCTCGTTGACTGCTATCGCCATATCAGCAAATAAGTTGACATTCACCAATGGCAGTAGTTGTTTATTTGTTGTTGTGACACGTCAATTTGTTGATGTGTTATCTTCAGCCTACCAAGCTGCAGATTCGGAACAGTTACATTTTATAATGAAGATTTATTTGTTTCCCTGGCACAAAAGGGGGAATAAATAACAACAAAAACAAAATAAACAAATGTCTCTATTGGTAGGGGCTATCGGCCAAATTGTTATTTTAAACATCTGCATTGGCCCAGAATGTCCATATCGGTTCATCCCTAATTTGAAGACAAACAAGGCATTTAAAAGCATAAAAATACAGATATAAGCTACGGTTTACAAAGAAAATAAACTTGTGAAAGTGGATAACATAAAAGTACTTGAAATAAATGTTCCAAAACCTTATGCAAAGTTTTGAAATGTTTAGATATGGATGTTCCAGATTATAACGGGTATTATTTTTGTGAAGAAGATATACATTCTTTCCCTATGGTGAATATCTCCTTTTTGACTTTTGCACTATTATTTATATAAAGAATCTGCCTATACACTGTATTTAACAGGGACTCTCACACAAAATGAGATGGTGTTCAGGCGTCTCCATCTTGGTACTGTGGCATATGGAATGGACTCAATGGATGAAGTACAGAGCCATGTTTTCAGCGCATACACACAGGTAAACGAGAGTTACGAATGTAACTAAGGTTATGAATTCTGAATGATCACCATAGACAGTGTTTTAATCCCTGATCTACAAGCTCGCAACGAGTCGCAATTCTTTGGGACCATGTAGAGCGTCTATTTTTTTATTTATTTTTACCGCAACTAGGTAAAACTCAGGCTTAATGAACATCCACTGCTCCACACCTCCTTTGGGCAAGAACAGAAATCTGCTGAAGATTCAGAAATTCTGGAATGTTTTAGGAAGAGAATGGTAGAGAAAATATCCTGATTTCAGATGCTTTGGAAAAGGTAAAGAAAATAGTCCGAGCCATTGTTTTAAGAAACATATTAGTTTGTGATTATTGTTTGGTTGAATGCTTCCTGACCTCAGATGACACCCTTTGTCCATTTGACACCAGGGGTTAGCGAAGCAGGAAACAGGATTAGCCCACTAGCGAAGCACCAGCCGCCCACTGCTTTAATGACGCCACCATTAACCCCTGGAACACACACACTCCAAAAATAGCAGGGCCATCATGCAAAAAAGCTAATTGATCACATTTTCTTCACACATCTGTTTATGTTTACATGCTACTACTACCACAGTAATGATATGGTTAGCTAAGTGGTTCTTCATCCTGTGGAAAAACTGCTCATCTGAGAAAGAATTTAGCTTCTTTCTTTTTTTTTTACTGTTAACTAAATGTGTTATTTTGCTATTTATTATTACTATTTTATAATCTGACTTTATTCAGACTTTGTGTTTTGTCTTGCTCTATTTTTTCCAAATGTTGAGGAAGTTGTAAGTACAAGAATTCCACTGTCTGCTGTGTTGCTACCAGCTGTGTTGTGTATGACAACAATAATACAATCTTGGAACTGAGTACAAACTTTCATGCTGTTTCATCTTGTTCTGTTTGACTGTAGGTGTATTCATTAGATAAACGCTGTTGTGCTCCTCTGCTCTGACTGCTCTTGTCCTTTCTTTCATCATCATCCTTCTCAGCCCACCCATGACCTTCCAGCCTCCAGAGGTCCAGCAGCCACCAAGGTTCGTAAGACCATCAGCAGCAGGGTCCACGAGGCGGTGAAGGCCATCGCTCTGGTCCACAACGTTACGCCGGCATACGAGTCTAATGGTGTGACGGACCAGGCCGAGGCGGAGCAGCATTATGAGGACACGTGCAGGGTCTACCAGGCCGCCAGTCCAGATGAGGTATGCAGCCAGAGCCGGTCACGCAGGGTGGTGTTTGTTATTTTTAATCTATTGTACTACGGACAGGTTAGACTGATAGGTTTCCTATTCTACTGTATACTCTGATTGTATAGAGTCATCATGGTATATCTGTCATATGGCGTAAACACGCCCACACCAGAATATTTCAAGCAGGGTTGTCGGAAAGTCGCCATTAAACCAACAAGAGCTAATTTTCCCAAGGCCAAACACTTGGAAGTATGAGCGGAGAATAGAGTTCCGATCTTGCGATGGAGACTTATTCGTTTTTCTCTGTCGTGATCCTTATCTGCGTGTCTTCGCTGCTTTTTTCCCCTTAAACAGGAACCTTGAGAAGACAAACGGCATTCCACTTTTATGTCCTTGATCAGTATGAATCTTTGAACTTTAGGAAGTGGGCTGTGGAATCCGACTTGATCCCTTTCCTGCGGTGTAAATACGGATTTCCTTAATGTGCTCCCCAGCTCATTGCACTTATCCCCCCATTGAATTTCCTCCTTGATGGTACATATTTTAATAAGGCTCACTGCATCAGTCGCTTTATGGTCATTAGAAAAATTGCACTTAATATTGGTTAATTGTAATGTTGGCAGTCTAGATTTAAGCTGATTCGGATGTTCTGATATTCTGATACTGATAATGAATCTGGTTGAGAATGTCAGCCATATGCCTACATTTTAGAATCTAAAACATGATTGTAAATTTCATACTGCGAAAGTTTATGCTAATATTATTCATGAAACTCCCATGAAAATACTGTTGAGGAATCACTTTCTCATCATCAATAATGCAGAATTAGTCACTTGAATTTGTGGTTGGTGAGTTCCTCTTTTCTATTATTCACTGCGCTCTTGTATGAGCTTGATGTAATCTAAGCTGAACTTCAGTTTGCTTTGGTATGTCTTTCAGGAAGTCTTAATATAGACATGGTTTTGGCGGTGACTGTCGTGGTCACAATGCAAGTGACGGTTGCTTACATGGTTTTTGGTATAGGATGTACCCTAGCCAAAACCTTCAAAAACTTGAACATGTTCTAAGATGCATGGATGCAAGGTTGCTTGCAGCTGTGTGTGACCGCTGTGTCTCATGACAATGCACTAGATTACATTTATCAATATTTGCAAATTACGAGAGAAGAAATGTGAAAATTTTAGATACTTAAATTAAAGTAATAATTAATAGGACCGTCATGCTGATAGAGGGTGATTCACAAAGAAGGGATATCTGAATCATTTGCTTCGTTGACTTTTTCTTTATGAAAATCTATCAAGTATAGTGGTTATGACTCAAGCCGTCCATATGCAGTATCATTCATTTCAGTAGCAATCAGCTGCAATTCAAGGCACTGGTATTACAAGGTGGTGGTGTTGCGGTGGAGGCCAGTTCATAAAATGCCTCCATGGTGAATATTTCTAGACTGTGACTAAGACGCAATCCTCATATTTCCCAACTTGGATGACAAGCATTACGGTAGTCAGACGTATGCTGACGTTAAGAGTGCACTCTGCCAGGCATTGTCAGACTGCATGGTCATGGATGGTTCACCTAAATAAGCGGTTCCAGAGCTGCAAATTCTTTGATTTGGGATCAGAATTGGACCCCAACCTGGCCCCACCCCACCCCCCCCTTCTCAAAACTCTTAACCCTAACCCCCATCTGTGTACTCTGGGTGCACTGACATATGTCATTAGAATTCTGTCTCGGAAGACATGATGAATTGGGTTTGTGATCTTGTTCTAAACCCCGGTCTGGAAGTTATTGGGCAATTCTGTCTGCCCTCTCTCTCTCTCTGTGTGTGTGTGTGCGCGCGCACACACACACACACACACACACACACACACACACACACACACACACACACACACACACACACACACACACACACACACACACACACACACACTTCCCTCGCATCCACCCCCTAACAAAACACTAATGGATGTCATCTGTTGTGACCTTCAGAGGGGACGAAGCAGAAGACAGGAAAACAGTGTTTTCATCAAGAATTAAAAAAATGTTCATCTCTCCCAGTTTTTCAATCAATAGACTTGAGTGCTGAAAATGCTTAGGTATTGATTAAGGCTGAATGGTTACTGTGCTCTTGGACAAACTGCTCAGACCATAGTGTCCTTGAGTGTTTCGCCTGTCTAATTTATGAAATGGTACAAAAACGGTTCAAACTTGAAAATAAATAAATAAAATAAACACTCCATTTATCTGTATTTTGACTGCTTCCTTTGCTTGATGTGCCCAATACAAAAAGCTAAGTCTTTCCGTAATGGTATTGATTTTTATTTTATTTTTCACATCAGCAAAAAAAAGCAATATTAGCTGTTAGGCGGGCCTATCCATCATTTCCCCTACATTGTCAATCAAGGTCTTTGTTGTGTGACCTTCCACTAACTCTGGTCCTTCTCTTTGGGCTGTGATTGGTAGGTGTCTCTGGTGCAGTGGACTGAGAGCGTTGGCCTCACGCTGGTGGGACGGGACCAATCTTCCATGCAGCTACGGACCCCTAGTGGTCAAATCCTGAACTTCACCATCCTGCAGATATTCCCTTTCACCTATGAGAGTAAGAGGATGGGCATCATAGTTCGAGTGAGTGCAGAGATTACACCATTAAGATTAGATTTTCATTATGTACGTTATGTCCATTGAGCGTTATGCATTAAACGCCAACATTCAGATTGATTGTTTTATTTGGACTATTATTTGACTGTAAACTAACCGTCACTAGGGATCATTGGTTGTTTGCCGGCATACACCCTGGGACTCCACCAAGGATGCTCTGATCTGATCTGATCTTAAACAATCAAACAATGGATTTATCTGAGAAAGAGCTCAACTTCCAGTGAACTCTGACTAAGTCTGATGATGACTAACATTATTTTTGTTGGCTTGGCGAGATCTGCTAAACGTCAAGAAGCCTGGGATTGAAACCTTGCTTCCTCATCATGATAATAGTTTAAATCTTTGTTTTTAAAAATGTTAACAAGAGTGACTAAATAATAACTACATTGGAACCTTTTATTTACACTGCCATCATTGGAACACAGGTTATTTGTTCCATTTCCTGAAAAGTAACAGTTTTGGACATGGGTTTACAACTATACAATTATTACAGTGAACTAGTGCAGTGATTGATAAAGAATTGTTTTCCAGGATGAATCGACAGGAGAGATCTCGTTCTATATGAAGGGAGCGGACGTGGTGATGGCAGGGATTGTCCAATATAATGATTGGCTGGAAGAGGAGGTAATGAGGACCTGTGTTGATTACTCCGTTTAACCACATTTCAAACGGCCTTGTATCTTGTGTGTCAGTTTGTGTCACTAATATCGTTGAAAATCTGTTTGCCTCTCTCTTCTTGTCAAGTGTGGAAACATGGCAAGGGAAGGTCTCAGGGTACTTGTAGTGTCCAAGAAGTCCCTTACAGAGGAGCAGTACCAGGACTTTGAGGTGAGCAAGCGGGCGTTCATTGGGTTGACTTACATGGATCTGAGACTCATGCTTAAAGATGCAATCTAGAACTAACGGAATAACTTTATTTTAACCACATGAACCCTAGCGTCCCTTTTCTGAGTTTGTGTACAAACTCACAACGCGGCGCAACACAATGCGTTGTGAGCCTGTAGATCGTCTACTTAAGTAAAAGGATTTGCTGTAGAGGGAAAAAGGAGGGGACCTAGTATAGACCCCTCGGGTAAATGGTTAACCATTCTGTATGGTAAAGTATGGTAATACAATATAACTAGCACATTGCAGGTGGTCTCCCTACTCTTCCAAATGTAGCCCCTGGTGATGGGTAGGACACCTACTGGTTGACAGGTAGTACTGCCTGAAGCTTATAAGTGCAATTATCTGCTCTGGGCAAGTGGGCTTAGCTCAGCGGTAGAAATTTGGTCGCTCATGGAGAAGCCCCTGGCTGCAGGTACTTGCTCTCATGCAGGAGACCCGGATTCAAATCCCGGGTAGGACATGAAAGTTATGGATTGCAGCTTTAATTCTTACTCCATCATTCGACGGTACCACTCGCCGAAAATAGCATATCTACAAGCTCACAACATGACGCATTGCTAGAGATCTGAGCTGAGGGATTGGGCCTCAAACACAGCCTGCAACAGGACAAGGCCGTCTTGATGAAGTATGGTCTGACTCCCTGCTGACTCCCCCTGCCAGACTTAATAAGCAATTTTGGTGTTTCAGTTTGTTTTGGTTTGCCAAACACATTATGAATGACATACGTTTGCCAGATATCAGAGAATGTCTAATGGCGGCTCCTGGGCTGGCTGTACATTGCACTCACACTATACTACAAGCAGCAATGCACTCGGCGGGATAATATGGAATTTTGCGTAGGCATTTCATTAGCATTGTTTTTAAATGTCAAAGGCTGTCGTCTGGTGATTGGGGTCACCCTCGGGACACCCCATCCTCCCACGCACACACCCATATCCCACCGACACGCAGCCCCCACACACATATTACCTCCCATTGTTTGGGCTGGGCAGGGCAGTGCCTCCCCTCGGCAGTCGAAGGCCCCAGGCCCACTTTGTGAAGTGTAATTGTGTGAACTTGGGGTTGGGCTGAGCTGGTGGGTAGCAGTGAGTCACTCACTGAGTCACACACACAGTTTGTGTTCCTGTATGAGTCACATGTAGAATTGTTTTTGCTTTATCTCACCAGAAAATTGCCCTGGAGCATTTCAGATAGGCGTTGACATACCAATTACTATCAATAACATATTTCAGCGACACAGAGGGTTAATTTGACTCTGTGAGTGTTGCTGTGTACATTGTGCCGTAGTTAGCGGTAACCAACCAAGTTATTCATGCAGTATGCAGCTTAGTTTTGGTCTGGAAACATTGCTGCCCTCATGTCGAGCTGTGTCTTATATCCCACTGCTGGCAGATATATAACAATTTGACTGTTATTTCCCAGTTTTTCTGATCAGATTTTCTAATGGTTTTACCACATCCATAATATTAGTATCCATCCACCCCAACACCAAACATTCCCACCACCTACGTTTACCAGCCCTCCCTCCTCTGCTCCCCAAGGCGCGGTACACCCAGGCCAAGCTCAGCGTCCATGACCGCTCCCTGAAAGTGGCCACTGTGATTGAGAGTCTAGAGATGGAGATGGAGTTGCTGTGTCTGACCGGAGTGGAGGACCAGCTCCAGGCTGATGTCAGGCCCACCCTGGAGATCCTCCGCAACGCAGGCATCAAGGTCTCACAGCCTACATTAGTGGTTTTCAAAGTGTGGTCTGAGGAACCCCAGGGGTCCTAAAGGGGATACCAGCCAAATGAGGAGTAGTTTAATGTGTCAATGATTTTATTGAACTTCAAATGATTTAAACTAAAAAAAAGTTACAGTATGAGTGACTATTCTAACATTACAGTATGTCACCACTATGAGTCTATTTATCATGTTCAATTATTGCATTTATACAATTGAATTTAAACACAAATCGTTTCATATCAGGACAGAATGAAATCATTTGAAACGGGGGTCCATGGTTTTATGAAAGTCAATGTGACTACATTGTTGCAACAGACTAATAGACAAAACACAGGTATGCAAAAGGAAAGAAAATGCATCCAAAATATAATTTACATGTTACGTTTATGATGTTAAGCAGAGGATCTCCAAAAAGAGGAGAAACTCTTGTGCAGAGAACTTGTACATCAGCATTCTTAAATACTCATTGGTTTAATTCGTTATGAGTCTGATGCACACATAATGTAAGTATAAAACAATGCTCATTTCCTGAAAAGAAAAGAAAAGAAAAGGAAAACATTAGTAGAATTATATGGCAGTTATTTCTATAGTAAACATATTAATATGAATGAATTAATGATTTATGCAGTGGCCTTCTTCAGTGTGAGGGGATTTTTTTTTCTTCACACTTGGTAAACAGCCTGGGCTTTTCTATGGCGTGTACAAAGTATTTATGTTTAAAATAAAAAATATATATGTTTTTTAAATAATAAAATTAATAATAATGTTGCCACCCTTCTCACATTGGCCTATTATAGCGCCACCAGGAGGACGATTTTTACTGAACAATCTTTTTTTATGTTATATTCCTACACATTTTGTCCAAACATCAAGCAAATCGGTACACATTATGTCTATAGTCATGTGATTTTTCACATTTCATCCTGATTGGCAATAACTTCATCAACATTAATCCCTCAACTTCTACAGATTCCACTCACCTCTATAATGACTGAATTCTGAACATTGCTGGCCCACAATAACCTACCTGACCTGGCGGAGACGTGTGCTCCAAGGAGCACTTTTTCGAGTTATTTTTCTGACTACAAATTTGTTATTCTATTTAGGTGTGGATGCTGACAGGGGACAAGCTGGAGACAGCCACCTGCACCGCCAAAAATGCTCATCTGGTCACACGTAACCAGGACATCCATATCTTCAGACCCGTGAGTACAGAGGAGGGACCCCTCTTCCTCTTATGTGCATATAAAGTGACCAATATTTGATTTTAGTACTTGAGGGCTTGTCCCAGTTCAAAAGGGCACTCATGGTTTCCTGACTACGATGACCTGTGGGCATCCATCCTTTGTACGGCCAAGGCCCATTTGCTAGTGGTCATACGGTCCCACACAACTACACAAGCAACCTAGCCAGGATCCACAGCTGAATAAATCACCTCCCACCAGCATGGCCCGTCCAAGTCACTGTCAAACAGAACAAACAGGCCTTCGCTCCCACTGAGTGGGGAGACCAGCTGAGCCACTCCCAGAGGGAACGCACTGAGGGCTCACTTCCTAATTTGTTTTGCAGGTTTAGGGTTCTCGAACCACTTTGATAGTCCCTTGACTTCCCCTCTGGACCCTCGCCAGAGCAGACGGAGAGCCGGCCATATAGGAAGGTTACAAATTGCGTACAACAGTGGTTACTGGAAGAGCAAAACAATGGCTGGCACAGCTTGAAAACCGCTGTCCCAGTGGACACAGGGAGTGCTGACTGGGCCTGTAACACATGCATCTGGAATAGTTTCCTGGTTGACACCAATGGCATGATCTGGATTGACGTATGAATTGTTAATAGCTGAAGGATATTCATACCAGAGCATCAACAGTTGTTGACAGATTGATCATACGCCAAGTCAGTGCCACATTTTTAAAACATTTTAAGTCTATATTTGAAAGTGACACATTCTTGGTAGGGGTGTTGGAAAACATTTATTCATGTAAGAATCGCGATTCTTATTATAAACGATTCAAAATCGATTCACAATTTCCAAAAATCTTTAAAAAAATAATATTTATATTTATATATACACGACCCTCTCTAGTATTATATAATAATTTGTTTGAGCTGTTGGATATAATTAGACTACACTTGGTTGTTAAAGTCCAGATGAAAACAATATGACTGAAATAATTTAGGATTTTATTTTTATGAGAATCAATTTTTTTAACGAATCGTGACCCCAAGAATCGGAATCGAATCGTGAGAGAGCAGAAGATTCACAGCCCTAATTCTTGGAGCCCGCTAATTGATTGCATAGCATTTTTTCTTCCTTTCTTTCTTTTCTTACATTTCTGTTCAATAGTTCCCCATCAGTTGAGTTTTGGTTTGCAAGATGACTGTTACTGGTTACTCTGGTTACATTACTCGGTTACTGTAGGCCTTCCCATGATTCTAATCATTGTAAAGCAAATGGCAGTTGCAGTGTGTTGAGCCGTCATACATTTATGCTGTGGGTTTGATTGCTATCAAGCTGGCTAGACTGACTGCCTGTTGTCCTGATGCATTATGCACGTGCATGTACCTTAATATGGTTGCCTTGTCATAGGTAACAACACGAGGGGAGGCTCACCTGGAGCTCAACGCATTTAGGAGAAAACACGACTGTGCGCTTGTGATATCTGGGGACTCACTCGAGGTAAGTGCCACGTGTGTCCGCCCGCTACTGAAAGACCACAGTTTAGTGGTATATGTGGTTGTCATTATTGTCTAAACCACACCAACTGTAAGTTGTGTGTCTCTGACATACTGAAGATAAAGACCCACAGTCGTTACGTTGTGCACTGTGCCGCTCAACCCATATGTTTTCCGCTGCCCTGCAGGTGTGTCTGAAGTTCTATGAGTATGAGTTCATGGAGTTGGCATGCCAGTGTCCTGCTGTGGTTTGTTGTCGCTGTGCTCCGACTCAGAAGGCCCAGATAGTGCGGCTGCTACAGGAGCGCACAGGCAAACTGACCTGTGCTGTAGGTGAGTACGTAGTAGCCCCAAGTACATGGGTACATGATAGACTGGAGCCACAATCCCTATGGTTACGCAACTTTTTAAGCACATATTTCAAGCTTTGTTCCCTGTTTGTTTTTATTTAGGGTTTATCACATTTCAAGAATACTTTGCCCTTCTCTAAAATGTCCATATTGCATTTTATTTCGCCAACTAGTTCTATCCAATCTACATGGTTCCCCAACTAAAGGGGAAGATGGACATAATATTTGTTTGCTGGTTACATATGGCCGCCATTAGTCAAATTTGGACATTGTCAGCGGAATATTGCTTACGCACCAATATCAGGAACATCATGGCTACGGTTTCGGCTCACAATACATGGGAACCTCAGCTCTGAGTTCCACGCGGAACTCAGAGCCTTTATTGTCCAGTTCTTCCAGTTAACCACCCTCAAACTAAAGATGTTAGACTGTCGTCATTTTAAGGGAGTGTCTCAGCACACACAATGTGTTTGGTATGTCATACACAGATATGTGAATCCTGACACTTCCACGGCTGTTGTTTTCTCTTAGGGGACGGAGGAAACGATGTCAGCATGATCCAGGAAGCCGACTGTGGCGTGGGAGTGGAGGGCAAAGTAAGACTCTCTCATCTCATCGGCTCACGCTGCTGCCGCTCTCACACTTTGTCCCTGTGTGTGTGTGTATTTCCTTTTGAGATGGCTGTCACAGATTGTCACAGATGTAGAGGGACGTGCACAGATGATTCCTCTACTGTGAGAATCTGTCGTTTGCACCCAAACACAAGTCTTCATCCAAACTTTATTTATAAAGCACATATTGCAACGACCAAAGGTCGACCAAAGTGCTGTACAGGTTAAAACAAAGAAACAAGATTGACAAAGAAAACCGATTTAAGACAAGAAAACAAAAAGTGGCACAACGAAGAGAAATAAAAAGTGCTAAAAACAGCATTACAAAGTTATACCATTTACACTATCAAACAGTGTCAAAGGCCACAGTGAAAAAGTATTCTTCAATAAAGACTTAAAGGCCTCTAGTGAAGGAGAAGAGCGAATATGGAGGGTCAGGGTGTTCCAGAGTCTAGGGCCAGCCGCTGCAAAGGCCCGGTCACCTCTGGTCTTACAGTATAACTAGTTTTGAGCTCAGTCAAGAGCGACTGGTCAGCTGACCACAGGGCTCTGGCTGGGATGTACGGCTCTATGAACTCTGATGAATACGAGGGGGCCAGCCCATTTTGGCCTTTAAAAACTAACAGTAAGATCTTAAAATCAATTCTAAGATGGACAGGGAGCCAGTGGAGTGAGGCTAGGACCGGAGTGATGTGGGAGCGTTTTGTCTTGCCAGTGAGGAGGCGAGCGGCACCATTCTGTACTAGCTACAGACGCCTAAGAGCTGACTGGTCAATACCTACTGTACATAAAGGGAGTTGCAGTAATCGAGCCTCGAGGTTATAAAGGAGTGGATTACCCTCTCTAGGTTAGGTGGGGAAAGATAAGCCTTTATCCTTACCAGAAGCCGGAGTTGGAAGAAGCTGGCTTTAACCACGGAACTGATCTGTTTGTCGAATCTGAAGTTACTGTCGAAGGTCACACCAAGGTTTTTAACTGACGAGTGGATGTAGGCGCTAAAATGCCTGAATCGTAACCATAATCCGCCAAATCGATTCCATGATCGCAGAATCAAATACCTTTATTTTCCCACTGACTGCTGTTCATTTTCTAAAGTCCCATTCATTGACCTTAATACTTGTAAAAAAAATAAAAACACGATTCTAAGTAACTTATCAGACCATGCACATGTATTTAAGCTTACCAAAGACCTTCTATAACCTGCTTTCTCTTTCCCCGTTGCTATGTCTCTCTGACAGGAAGGAAAGCAGGCGTCGTTGGCCGCCGACTTCTCTGTGACTCAGTTCAAACATTTGGGCCGACTCCTCATGGTCCATGGGCGGAACAGTTACAAGAGGTCTGCAGCCCTCAGCCAGTTTGTCATCCACAGGAGCCTGTGCATCAGCACCATGCAGGTAGGTAGGATGGGCCTATGTAGGTCAATAGGTAGGATATGGGTAATGCACAATTAATATCACTTCAACTTTTGACTGCCAGAAATAAAACATAATTTTGCCATGCCGCTGCCAGCGATTTTCGAGTGTTTTCACTCACCTTTTGAAAGATCTTAGAATATTTATCTCCAGTATGATCGATCCCTGATCGCTTTAAAAGACGTATCCGGGGTGACCCATAGGCGAGCGAACAGCACCCTCCTACTGAAAACACAAATCTCGTCATTGGCGGTGTGGGCCATGGCAAAATATGACGAGAAATCTTCGTCATTGGCAGACATAGTTAACCACATTCACCAAGGTATCCCTATATTTTAGTTTGGAAAAATTGTGAGCTATTTGGAATCATTTTGAAAAGGTACACAAATCTTCTCTTATGGGGGTCTCTACAAAACCTTTGCAGATGGGGGTCTGTGACATGAATGAGTTTAAAAAAAAAAAAAATTTCACATACAGGTTTATAACAAATGTCATACAAAAACAGTGAATGTATGTTACCCCTCCCACCCCCCCAAAGTTCCCGCTCCGAAAGAGCCACAACCCTGGTATCTCATTGTACCATTAAAACAAAGGACAATACAAACAAATAAGACACAATTGCAATGTAAAATGAAAACACGTCAAAAAATTAAAAATAAATAAAGTATACACAGTAGAATATATATATTATTAAAGAAAGATTTGAAATGAATTAAAAAAAAAGAAATACATGAAAAAGTTTGAGAGCCACTGCCATGGGATAACTAAATCCAGGGCATGAACAATGATATTTGAGGATTGACAGCGAGCTAACCAGATCTGATCAGAGGTCAGTGGGGTTGAGGCAGGGAGTTCAGAGATGGTCAACATATCGTGACGCATCAGAAGAGTGGGCCCTGCACCTACATCTTCAGTCCACAGTCCCATGTCCACAGTCCAACATCAGCCCACACTGGGGAGGGAGAGCCCATGACTCACTCTGGCTTTACGGAGGCCATCCTCCACATGGCTCACATTAACACCGACCACAACCACAGCTCTGTGACCTGTTTGGTATGGGACCTACCAATCTGGTTGACTGACTAGTTGACTGGCGCTACCCTTGCAGCCGTCCACGTGTTAACCCATTCAATCCAGGAACGCGTCTACAAATGTCTTCCAAATCCTAAGAGTTTTATGAAAAAACATGCTATATATCAGTGGTTCTCAAACTTTTTCATGTGAAGGACCCCCAAAATTATGTATTTGGCCGCGGACCCCCATCTGAAAATATTTTGTTCCAGGGACCCCCAGGAGCAAAGATTTGAGTAAAAAACGGTCCCTTTAAAAATATCTATATTCATAGATTTGCACAGATTTTTCAAAAATATCAATGTTTCTGTGTTTCTGTGTTAGTTTTCTTTTCTTTTTTTCTACAATTTCTCTGGCTTGATAAAATTCAATTTGTCATTTAATCATTATTCATTTGGCCCATTAGTGATACTTTTGTGTTTAGCATTTGAAAGGTGACGGAAACTGGCTTCTTCCATTGCTGTCCCTGATGCCATCAGAGGATTGATGGGAGCTGAAGAATAAATGATGATTCATTCATTATATCTCTTCCTTTTTTCTTCTCCCCGCAGGCCGTTTTCTCATCTGTTTTCTACTTCGCCTCTGTCCCCCTCTATCAAGGATTCTTAGTTATCGGGTGAGCCAAGCATTATGAATAGCGATGACTTATCACAAGAGCATTTGGCTGCTGTTTCCATGGCATTTCATTTGTGTAAAAGCACTGTCGCATTGACAAGACAGGAAACTATGCAATCTTTATGCTGTACTGTAACGCATCCAAGAACTAAATCAAAAGAAGCGAACTGGCAAAAACTGCTTGCAATTTTTCATTTTGGATCAAAGTGGCTGGATGAAATCAATGAAGCCCAAACTTCAGCCGTTTAACCGACAAAATAATTTCTATTTCAGCTACTCTACTATCTACACCATGTTCCCCGTGTTCTCTCTCGTGCTCGACAAAGATGTTAAGTCAGAAGTTGCCATGCTGTACCCAGAACTATATAAAGACCTATTAAAGGTATTTATTTTACAATCAAAGATATTGCATTTTATCACTGATTTTGTCATCATTCATACTTTGTCGCATGATCCTTTCAACAAGTGTTGTTTCAACAAGTGTTGTTTGGCCTTCGGCCTGACGGAGACAAAGAAGTATGAATTAGCCAGCTATGCACATAAACAGTTTTTCCATAAACTATCTGTACTGACAGTTTTTTGCACTCTTTCTACAAATTAGACACTGTACACACTTTATTACTTTAAAACTATTGCAGCTAAGCTTTTACGCTTATTATACCTTGTTTTTTAATATAATTTATTTCATTTCCCCCCATTTCTTATTGTTAGCACAGTCTGGTGGAGTACATACAACATACTTGTTTGAGCGTGAACAATAAATCTCTTGAATTCATATCGTCGCTGTCGGGTGGAAACCTTGTATATCCAAAACCGTTTCTCTTAACGAAATGGAAAAAATAACCTGTGTTCCAATGATTCAATGTCACATGCTCTTGTTAATACTTTTCATTGGTTAAATATTTATAAAACCCACTGACCGACTTAACCACTTTCACTTTCAAAACTGTTCAAAAATAGCAAAAAGCAAATGTACACGCTTGTAGATCGGCTATTGTTATTACTTTTGTGCAACACTCTTGTACAACGAAGTAGGGCATTGATTTACAAAACAAAACATATGATATATGTATTGTTTTATATCAGAGGTTGAAATATAGAGATACAAGCTTTCTGCCCGAAAGCAACAATATGGATATGAAATGTAATCACTGGTTGTGTTGTTTTTCTTCACAGGGCAGACCGTTGTCTTTCAAGACATTTCTAATATGGGTCATAATAAGTATCTACCAAGGTAAGGAAGAACCAGTAAATGTAGCCAAGTGTAAAAACTGCAGAAATGTGGCATTGGTAGAGAGTACAGTAGCATACAAACACATGGCACCAAGACAACTGGACAATGTACATCTTATATAGTATATGTTTTCAAGCAGCATTGTGTAGTGAATGTCCAGTAACATGTAACTGCATGAGATATTGTACTATACTTTATGTGAGACTGTGGTATGTGGGATTAAAAGACAGTGTTTTACAAACAAAGCTTACCTTAAGCTGCCCTTACAAAGCCACCAGAAACTACTGCACTCTGCATTTTTCATGCGTAACTCTCCCAAACTGCCCACACACTTTCGTCTTAATTACTAGAAGAGTTTATTTATGTCTGTGGTGGTTGTGGATGTTAAATAACCTGAGGTGGTTTTCCGACATGGGCCATTTATGTTGCAAAGGCGTTGCCAGAGCCATCCGACGTTACACCCGTGTGCCTTTTGTGTACAGACTCACTCCCAAACGTCTCTCTGTCAAAACAGACTTTATTTGATGGATGCTCTACTTTATTCCAGATCCATCTTGAGCTTCATCTTTCCAAATCACCAGGCCCACTTTCTTAGCCTTCTAGAAAGAACCTCTGATGAGTTGTTTGGAATCACTTTAGTTGTAGTTGCTTGTACGTTTTTGAATGCCTTGCGGTAGGGGTGCAATCGAAAATCATGTTTTTAATTCAAACATCTTAACGAGTCAGCTGTTGCACCTTGCCCTCACCTGCTCAACATTACACAAGGGTTCATTACCAGGACAACGTACAACCCATCTCCCCATCCCTCAGGCATACTGAGGAACAATAAAATCATCGCCATTACATACTATTTGACCAAATATATGGTACAATATGCAACAAGAACATAAAAATATTACCAAAAATCATCAAAAATTATCCTGATTATAATTTTTGTCATAATTGTGCTGCGAATATTCTTTGAGGCAGTGGTTCTCAACCTTTTCAGGCTGTGACCCCCCAAAATAATCATATTTGAACTGAAGACCCCCCACCCTGACAGGCACTTGGAATTGTTGATGAGGTTGAGGCATTACATTTAGTTTGACTTGGTTCCACAGATAAATATTGTGAAAATAGCTGATGTATTTCTTTTTTTTTGTATTAGGTATTAAAAGTCCTTAAATTGTCACTTTAATGGCATCTGCTGGTCCTGACCCACAGGTTGAGATCTCCTGCTTTAAGGCATACTTTAAAGGGGGCGAAGCAATATGTACTCCCAGGTAAAAGGTGTTTACACATTAGGGGTCAAGGGCAATACTACTGCTACATTCGCCCCCCCCCGTGTCACACCCTTTTGGCTTTAGTCAGATTTAGCTGATGGCATTACAGTCATAATGCTCTGAGTAAAGACTAGGCAGAGTGTCTTTAAACTGTAATATCATATTGTTAATATTAGATCCTGTCTTTGCCTTACAGGCAGCATCATCATGTACGGTGCCATGCTGCTCTTCGAGTCCGAGTTTGTCCACATCGTTGCCATTTCTTTCACTGCTCTCATTCTAACTGAGCTGCTAATGGTGGCCCTGACCATTCAGACGTGGCACTGGCTCATGATAGTCGGCGAACTTCTCAGTTTGGCGTGTTACATCGCATCTCTCGTCTTCCTACATGAGTTCATAGGTGAGAGAACACATGCACACATGCACAAAACATTCTGCCAACACAAGAGGGTGACACTTTTATGGACGGATATATTGAGATTGGGTCAGTATGTTTCAAATAAGGAAAAGGAAAAACGATGCACCGCTAATTTATGTCAATGCACACTCTGATTGATTGATGATATTGGGCTTTTCCTGACCTTGAAATAGTACGTCAGCATTCGGCAGTGACAAGGACCAGTCCAGTTATGCCATGCCTCTGGCGTCCAGTTTGTCCCCTATTAGGAAGGCTAAAGGTGAGCATAGTGACATATTGTGCTAGAGTGGCGCAAGCATGGGCATACCATAGTATCAAAGAGGAAATGCCAAGCGCTCCTGTCGGTTTCCTGTCCCAGCTACCATTTACTGCCAAGGTCCATGTGTTTATTACAGACATGACGGTGCCAGCGTTTAGTAGAAAACATAACTGTTACAACAAAGTCATTTTTCTGTGCTAGAGTGTCACAGATTTGTGGGTACTATAAGACCCTATAAGAGGAAATATATATACTTTAATTGAGAAAATAGTTACGCCTTTGTTTATATTTTTCCATAGCCGTCTATTTCCTGTCAGGCCTTTGGGGATTTATTTACTTGATCTGACAGAAAAACGCTATGTTTACTTTTGCCATATTGGGTCTGGTGACACATGCAACACTCTCATGGAGCTTTCCAAACCTTTACTTTAGGCCTTTATGTGTGGCATGTAGTTCCAATTTCAGCTTGGGATCTCGACCACTGAGAATTATGACTGGAACGTGGTCAAAAGTACCCTTTTTAGGCCTTGAGGCCAAACTGAAATTAGATTTTAAAGACCGTTATTCTCATCTAACATTTTTAAAGAAGATCTACTTTTTGGTTAAGTCAGCATTTTCTCATTCAGTTTGATGTCTTTCCAGTCTAGGCATGAATATTCATCCATTCGTCCTACAAGGGTGTTATGCTTGATTCATTGTGCAGTTTAACTGTTGAACGTCACAAGGATTAATTCAAATGGCATATCGTCAGGCAGAAAGCAATGTAAAAAAACTACGTGACTTTTCAGGAAATGTAAAAAATAACCTGTGTTCCAATTAATCCAATGTAGTTATTATATAGTCACAAGCTCTTGTTAATACGTTTCATTGGTTGAACATTTATTAAACCTACAGACAGACTTAGCCACTTTTAACCTGGCATCCCTGTTTTGGATATGTCATTATAGGAGATTTTTCCAATAATGCCTAAATCTTTCCCATCAACATCTACAAGCACACAACGTGTATGTATCTGACCTTTTGTCTCTGTGTTTTGTTGTGTAGATGTGTACTTCATCATGACAGTGTCCTTCCTGTGGAAGGTGACTGTAATCACCCTGGTCAGCTGCCTACCGCTATACATCCTCAAATACCTGCGCCGGCGCTTCTCCCCACCCAGCTACTCCAAGCTCACCACCTAGAGAGCCAGCGGGTGTCTCCTCTCCCCACCACACCCCCAGCCTCGCTTAACTGTAGGAATACAGAGGGTGCATTCCTCTCTCGGCTAACACAGACTGCACTTGGACCAGAGAATCACAAATGGCCTCCTCCCCTTTAATTTTATTGTGAAAAAGGCTTGCATTTGCAAACTCATGACTGTGGATAATCCATTTGAATTTGGAGGTGAGGGTGTTAAGTGTTCGACAGTGTTACATGTGTTTGATGCAAAGGCTGATAAGTACTCTGGGTTGACAACACTCCCAGGGATTTGTGTGTTTGATGCAAAGGCTGATAAGTACTCGGGGTTGACAAGACTCCCAGGGATTTGTGGGTAGCTTTGGGTAGCACTGGTATTAGAGTGCATCTGTATTGTGTCGTACAGACCACAGGCAACTACAGGCATTGAAATATTCTTACGAGTGAAATGTAAATATGCGGGTGACATAACTGATTAACACAGAGCTATTGTGCCTCTTTTAATCAAGCAATGCACCGCTAAAATAAAATGCTGATATTTTTTCCCTTCTTATTCAACCTACGGATATTGAGAAAAAAAAGAAAGAAAGAAAGAAAAAACACTTGGGCTGATTTGAGAATGGTTATTTACTACAAAACAAGATGCGATTCTCAGTCAGTTATGCAAAAGTTCAATCAGGTTTTGGTCTTTAAACATTACAGTTGCTACAGTTAGCTCTTTAAACAGCAATGCTTTTATTATTGGAACTGACGTAGCATTTTCTCAGGACTCACGCTGTCCTTAAAGAGTGATCATCTAAATAGAGCTGGAGAATTGTATGTAAAAAAAAATCTTTTTACAGACCAGACTCCGCATAAAATACACGCCTGTGAGTTTTGTGTATTTGTTTGTGCGTCACTCCAGTGCTACAGCCCAACATGGCGGAGGTGTTGTGGTTGTTTATTTAGCATGACCCACAGTCTCTGATGTTAAATCTGTCTTTGTCTTTTTGTACGGATGCTGAATAGTAAAAGTTGTTTGTGTGTTGAGGAGCATGGTCAAAATAGCCACAGACGGGTATGGGCTATTTGCAGTCAGACCTTCCACCATGTCTCCTCACTGGCCTGCGTGTTCAACGGTGGCTTGGCGGTCTTGACCCTCTCATGTGGGCACCCCAGAGGCAGACGTTGACCACACTTTAGCATTGCATGGTGACTCACAGTAGTTGTGACCTAAAGCCATAACTGAAAATACTCCACTGACCGATGTACGGCTGCCCCCGCCCCCATCCCCTTCTGTCGCTCCTTCTCCTCCAAAGCCCCCTGACTTCTCTCTGCTACTACTAACACCCACAGATTATCTGTAGAAAGAAAAGAGAACAAATAACAACTACGCTGCCAAGTAGAATTTGAAAATGCTCGCTGAAGTGTTACTGCACATTTGTCAGATAAAAAAAGAGAGAAATGCTTTTGATCCGTTCCTCATGGTGGTGCGGTGATAACAGTGTAAATAATTAGTGTTGTATTATCATGTCCTCATTTCTTAAGCCCTTGGTTTTTGCTTATACGATGTAAAAGACGCAGTCTTCAATTGACTGAGTTAAATGAGCACTGAGGATTTTAATTTGTATGGACCATTTGCAAGTGCTGTGCATCATTGAAAGATTACTGAGTTGGTGCAACGCAGTGAATCCTAAATAATGTGCCATAAGTAATAATTTAATGTACTCATGTACAGTACACTCCAACTCCCATTTAACTCCAAGAATTTTGCACAGAATTGTGTTTGTACTACTGATTAATTATTGCTTTTTTAATATGCTGTGGATTTGCAAACCATAAATTATGGTAAATGTATGTTTATTATTTGGCCAATGGCATTGTGATCTTGCTTGTAAATATAACATGTTTTAAGTTTTTATTTATTCATTCATTAATTGCACTCGGATAACTAGTAGAACAAAAAGGGAGGATTCTGTTCATGTTAATTGGTGATGATGATTAATAAATGTCATGCTGTTTTCTAGTGCTGCTTTTCTTTATCATATCTTGAAAAGTATTAGTAGCCTAAGAATATAATTTATTTTGTGCATGTGTTTGTCATAAAGTTAGGTGGACCAATCACCCGCTTAAGAAAAACTTTCAGCAAGGTTTGAGCTGGAAGAAGTTCATGAATGATCTATTCTCCCCAAAGGGTAAAAAGGCAAAAGGGTTTAAGTCAAGTAAGTCATGTGTTTGTCATGCTTAATTGATACTCCATCGTACATACAATTACAACAGTGTCTTTTTTTCGGCTCTTTCGTACAATGAAGTATAAATCAGGCTTTACTAAGCTACTGTGTATTATTTTTTACTTGTATATTCAGATATAGTGCTGCATTATTATTTGTTATTATTAATTAATTAATTGATGTATTATTATTATTATGATTATGTACATAGTTCTCTATGAACAAGACACAGTGTTTGGCCCACAGTCACCAGATGAGGGAGTCCCTGTCACTTGTACACATCTCTATCTAATCTCCTCCACACTAATATTCAGCTTTATATAGTTGAGGATGAGGATAGTAGCTGATAATTCACCCTCCTATCAAACAGCTGTTACACAAAACAATTAATTTAAATGCCTGGATAACATAACCGAATAATTCTAGATTATTCAAGCAAGCTTTTGTGGTGGAATCTCTCAAGGGGCATGGCACCCCAAGCAATGATGACAGACCAGTCTGCATGTTTACTATTTATTCAGCACGAAGTACACTTTACAACATTCTAAGTCTAATCTAGCACGCACAGGAGCAGGCAGCGAAAGCGGCCAGCTCCCATGTAGTTCCTGGGTGCTTTTATACCATCCGGCAGACAGACAGACTAAACTATCGGGAAACCGATTCTTACCTACCACTCACAAAGTGTTTCAATATGAGCATCCTTCCTCAATCATCAGAATTCATGTTGCAGTCCTAATATGTCCAGTCTGTCCTCTCATCTCTTTTTGAATCACAGACCTTTAGACACAAGTGTCATTGGCTGGTCATTGTGACCCTACTAGATATCATATTTGTCATCATGTTGCATTAATCTTAATGTAGCATTTCAAGCGAGACATTTATGATGCAATCTAGCTACTAGTCTGTAGTCTATTGACCAATAACCACATGACTGAGTATTCACTCAATTACATACACACAATGTACAATATGTATCTTGCATATCACCACATAGTATAGAAATTCCCTAACACTTTCACAAGAAACAACTTTGTGCCTTTTTTCTTCAAATTGGATGATCAATCATGGCTAGTTTCATTTAATGGAAGGAAACATGCTAATTGTCCATATAAAAGTTTGAACAGCACTGAATTTCAGATTGTGTATTTGTCCCCAAGATCGTTTTCTTTGGATTTATTTTTTAAACCTACAGTCAAGCACTTCAGTACTGTATGCTCAGATTAAATTGCTGTTTCTACATCCAACTTTTTTCTCTTTCTCTCATTCCATTGCCCAAAGGCGTAGGTTATGCCATTAAAAGTAACCATTTAACTTAATCAGTCCCATGAAAACTGAAATTCCACTCCAGAATCAACAGAACTGCCTCCTAACCTCAACATTTGAGGTCTTTCCTTTGAGCCTTCGGCCATCTACACTGTAGATTCTACAGAGCCCCCGGTTGGATTGCTGCCAAATCCGCAATCCAGTCAGTGAAAGAGAGAGAGAGGGTGCGGGTCAGTGTACATTTAAAGATTTCCTGTACATTTTACTAGGTTTAGATTATTGATAGTTTACAGCTCTGACTGGCGTAACATTGAGACTAATTATTACAAGGTCAGTGCATCATTGGCACTTCAAGACAGCCATTACTTGAATTTGTTTCCAACTTGGAAAAATCTAACCGCTCCTAAAGGAACACGGCACGAGGGAGAGAGACTCCCTCTAATGTGCAAGAATATGCAACCATCAACAACAGGGTCTTATAATTGAGTGGTTAATCCAAATAATACCATAGATCTACAGTATATGTGAAATCCAAATTCATAATTGAGACCAGAGTAACCACATCAACTGGGATGACTGGGTCTTTATAGCCAGAGAATACTAGACCACTGTATAGGTCATGACTGCACAAATGTAACACTGAGGATTTTACTGTGTGGGGTCAACTTTGCCTCTGTGATATAGCTAACTGGTGGTGAGGCCAATGTACAGCAGTCTTTGCCTCATCTGATGCATGTTAAATAATGAGACTGGCTAATGAGCCAAACAAGTTAGATACAATTGTATGTATGCTATTTTGAAATATTTGAAGCTTAATTGGCCACAACGTTGCTACATTTGGACTGACAGAGTGCAACAACAGACCAGTCCATGCAGATGAATTGCTTACTACACATTGTTATTGTGCAGTGTAAACACAGGATCTCCGCGATGACAGGCTCCTAACAGAAACATTGCTCAGCATGAACACACACACCCTCTTCTATTGCTATTTATAGCTCATGCATTGGAATGCTTTGATTTGTCTTTGCACCGACTACTGTATTTCCTTGCCCATTGTGATCTCTAATACCACTTGTGAATGCCTCACAAATCACCTCGCAGTCGACTATCCAAATATTATCCTGGCATTGAGATGGGCTAGAGATTAAGCACTATCTAAATTCAAGTGCATGACAGAGGTGTGGAGCAATGAGTAAATAAAAGTGGAAATACAGTTGGTTTTTGTTGTTATGGAATAATTGATAGGAGTGACACAGTGTTAAATGGCTGGTTTCTACAGACTATATTCAACCACGGACTGAGGTTAATCCACTGCAATTGGCTACCGTATATACAAACAAGACAAGCTTGCCTTGCATTCAAGTTGTGTTTATATTACACAGAGATATTTTAAAGTTGTGAATGAAGTATATGGGCTGGAAAGGGAAACACTATAGACAGAAAATAGTGTCAACAAGGGAGAGCCAATTTTCTAACGCTGTGCTCAAGAGGGAAAAATCCATGAGCTGCTCCACTACTTTCCACTGGACTTAAGACACCAAAATTCTTTATACAAACAGTTGAGTATCGATCAGAATCATATTACATAATGTGGATATTCTGTCTAATGTGGATGTATGTAGTTTCCATTTTGATGGAACATATTAGTTCATACAATTTGGAAAAAGAGGGAAAATGTTTTCCAGGGATCACAATTTGTGGCAGGAAGGAAATAAGATTCCTTATTGCACAATAACATAGCAGCGCTATCCAGGCTGGAACTCTATGTACTGTAGTGGTCTGTCCAGTTCATAGTTACAAACTGAACAACTTAAGACAAATCCATGTTTCACTCATTTAAAGTGCAATTCGTCTCTTTTACGGTATGCCCTCCGTAACCGTTCAACTTTTCAGTCACTCATCTCATCATAGATAGTAATGAACTAACAAATTAACAAGGATCTGCCAAAAAAATTTATAGGCAAGTATATTATATATTATATAACTGGCAAAAAATATTTAGAGTAAAGGAGCCCAGGGAAATGTTTCTTGGATTTTGAATGCTCATGGAGGCTAAAATCCAAATTCCCTTGGAAAGGATTCCATGAGACATGATATAATGTGCCATTTCCATATCAAAGTTCCACTGCTTGGATTTAAAACTCGCTCACACATGTTACACTTGGAAAACTAAAAGGAGCTAATGCTCTAACCCAGACAACACAGCCTCAATGAGCTGTTTTACAGTGATGGAAAATACTGCATTAACTTGGAAAAAGCGTGCTCTCCTAGCAAAAAAAAAACGGAAGTGCAAACTCTGCCGTCTGGACAAACGCAGTTTTCTCTTTCTCAAGTTAGTGCCTTGTTCGTTTACTCATTCATAATTTCACTTGCATAAGAGTTCTGTTTGCAGTGGAGGAATTTACATATGGTAGACAAGTCGGAGCGTTAATACCCCAACTCAAACCCTGAGCTCTGTGTGCTGTGGTTTTTACAGCAGACTTTCTGCTGTACCCTCGATCACTCCATAGTCTAGCACAGACTTACACATACAAACTAATCCATGTCACAATCCAAAACAGGCCCACTCATTAGAGGGCCCCCCCAAAGCACAGATTTTCCTATGACTAGCCTTGAGTCTAACGTCAATGATAATATACGCTGTGTATCAATTACTGGGCCAACAGCCTACAAAGACCCCAAGTGGGGTGTCTGGGTTTCATGTTCCCTGGGCCTTTGTCAAACTGCTGAACAGTACTATTGTGTTATTATTTATTTTGTCTTTGTAAAGCAACTTTGACTAATAAATCTGACATATTATTATTAGAACCCGCTGCATGTTATCCACTTACATTTGTAGAAATGTGTTTTATAAATTTGAGTACAAAAAGAGGTTTATTATGTATAATAACCGATAAGAATTTCACAACAGTCATTTTCCAAAGCTTACCATAGGCACAGGTGCATGCATGATACAGCAATGCATGGACATGGTAGAGAAAATGGTAATGTCTCATTTACCTTGGCTGCTGTGGACGGCCCATTTCACAGCTTCCCCTTCTGGGTCACATATGAACTTGTTAATGTGGCGAATTAGCTTTTCTTGAAACATTTATTAGTTTGGATAACCAGCTCCATGTTGACTTAGGGAGAACTTTCCAAATTTAAATGTATTTGCCTGGTTACCCGATGAAACAGCAATGTATTACTTGAGATGGAAAAACAGTGGCAAGTGTATCTTGATAATATTTGAACGGCATGGAGCAGAGCCTGGCCATGCCTGTTGAGCTGCAGCCCAAATGTTAGATCAGGAAGTATAACCTCTATTAAGTTACATCTACAATATATAGGCTAATCACCACAGTGAGAATGGAAGTAATAGCTGTTTAATTCTATGCCAAGACCTGGCGAGATCATAGCACCTATGTTTGAACCATAACCATCTTTCAATGGCCTCATCCATTATTAACCTACAACATAGTTAGTCTTACCACAAGGGATTTGTGATGTCTTCCAATTCCAAAATTATTGACACAGCCCTTACATGCTTAGTAAATGCACAGTGAAGTAAGAGAGTTTTTTTTATATGATATATTAAATAATTAATAGTTCTGAAAGGTGAAGGAAGGGGGAAACTTCAGACTTACAAAAGTTATACAGATGAATCAAAGGGCAAAAAATATCCCTTGGATGCTCATTTATATAACCTTCATTGCAATGGAAAATGTATTCTCATGACTAATTGGCTCAGTCTATATCAAGTGATCCTGTTTTTTTCCCAGACGTTTTTCCAGTCAAGTATCATACTTTATTATGTCAAATAATAAAGAAGTAGCAACTTTCCATTAATGGATGGTAGTGAGCTACCGTAGTGGAAACAATGGAATTCTTTATATTCCATGTTGAAACCAGCAGCAACTACCCTGCCCTGTGGTCATAATTGATATTTTACAGCAGTCAGTCAGGCCTACAATCATTTACAATATTGTAAGGCTTATACAGAGAGCAGTTGACAAACTGTGTCACTAAGTTTGATGTAGTGTATACTGTATCCAGTGGTGGAAAGTAACTAAGTACATGTACTCAAGTAGGCTACAGTATACAATTTTGAGGTCTTTTTTACTTTGGAGTATTTCCAATTGTCAAAACTTTGACTTCTACTCCACTACATCTCAGAGGCAAATATTGTACTTTTACTCCACTACTTTTATTTGGAAACTTTAGTTACTAATTACTTTGTAGATTTTAATTATTATTACAAAACGTGCACACTTCAGCCCCATATAAGGTATACTTCAGCAGCTATTTGAAAATAACCGATCTGTGATGCATTGTGAGCTTGTAGATCGGCTATTTTCAAAAGAGTTTTTAAACATTTTGAAAACTTGAAGTGGGACATTCTGCATAATCAGTACTTTTAGTACATTTAGATGCCACTACTACTTTACCCAAGTAAACTTTGAATACCAAACTGTTACTTGTAACAGAGTATTTCTAAATTGTGGTTTTTTACTTTTACTTAAGTAAAACATTTGAGTACTTCTTCCACCACTGACTGTATCATACATCAGAACTATTTCTTTTTTTTAATTTTCTTCTCAGCAGCAGCTATGTCCCACAGTAATTTCTTCATCCCTACAATGAAGGTCTTGTGCGCTACTGTCTGAGAGAAGCCGCAGAAATGCCTTGGCGCAGCAGCCTGTAGACGTCATGGATTCCTGAGTGTGGGCTTTGCAGGAAAGCCCTGAGTCTCCGAGATGGAGCTGGTCCAGGTTTCCATGGCAAAGCAGCATAAACAGGAGGAAACACTGAGGGAATCCCGTTATTTTACAGCATTGGAGCATTATAAACACCCAGAGCAGAGGGAAGGAAGCCGCTCTTGATACTCAAGTAATCCTTAGAGCTAGGAAAGGGACTTTATCCATTGTTGCAGCTGAAGCAGTAACATGTTTCTGAACACATAAAGAGGGTTTACTTTGTGAATAGCTGCTATATAAAGGCAAGAACTTGTTGAACATACGGAAGATTTTTTTTAATCTCTACTGAATTTGACTGAAGAGGTTCTTTTTTCCTGCTATGGTTATTTGAAGAGGATAACTTTTCAACTTTTTTATTTTTTCATTTTTATTTTTGCTTTTACTTTGACTTATGCTCCAAATGTTTAGAGAGACTTGGAGACTGTCACAGTACCACACCATGCGGTCGATGGATCAAGGTATGGATGCCCCGCGTTGCTGAAGTGTTGTGATTTTCTGGTAATCAAACAATTTGATTTTTAATTGATAGAACAATACTAACCTGTTTATTGTATGCTATTGTCGTCTACCATATATAGCCTGTTTCCATGTAACACAGTTGGCTAGAATGTTATAGCGATGATCAGTGCGCCAGGTAGCGGGGTGCACGCCTCACAGCGCATAGGCAACAGACGTCACCACAATGGAGAATCATTTTCAAAACTGGCCTCATTTCATTGGAGGGCAACCAAATATAGCTCAATTACCAAGAAATAAAGGTGTTATTAGTCGTAAAAAGAAGGGCTATTCCATATATAGGCTATTGTAAGGCAATTAGGCAACTTTGTGACTAGCCTAACACTATTCTATGAGATAGCTTATAGGGTAAACGATCTAAATTGTGTCCATTTCTCATATTCGTGTTGTGTTGCTAGTCACACACAAAAAACTTAGGCTACTTCCTAGTTTCATATTCAAATTTGAAGAGAAAATGCTGCTTTGTCCTATAACTTTCCAGATGTTTGCCACAGACTGTAAAAAGTTGGCTGTAGGTTTAATTAATTCAAAAGTATTTCCAGTAGGCTACCGCTATTTTAGGCCTATTGACAATGGCCAGACTAATATCACTGGCTATTTTTTAAATTTTGTTTTGCACTGGCAGATCCGTCTGGTTTCTAGGCTAATTGACAATTGTCTTGTAGGCATGTGGGTGAGGTCATGGGCCTCAGCCCACTAGGGCCACAACGAGTTTTTCGCATAGCCTATTCACTTAATTGAACAATTCTAACTATTTATCTTCTATTCTGTTAATTGGGCTACATAACAATGTGCCAGGTTGAAATTGTCCATCAAAGGACCAATAAACAAAATGTAAAAGGCACAAAGTCGTCTGATTTCAAAACATGCAACAAGTGCGCCTTAATTTTTTGCTGACTGCGGATATGGCATGAATTATTCGACAGTTCATTATTTGCTCTGGTGCTGGCTGGCGTGTAGCTGTAGCCTATAAGTTAACTACACGTTTCCCTAAGTTTGGTAGGCCTATAGGTCCAAACTCGATATGATAACCTCGAGTAGCAGCCTAATCTAATTTGGGCACAAAAATAGGCCTAGCATACTTAGGCCTACAGTAGCCTAAATCAATTTTATTGTTTCATGGCTTTACTTGAACCAACTTTAGTCATCATAGTCAGAAAGAAATGGGAATACAGTAGCCTACTACACTAATGGCAAGTATCCTATTAAGCAGGTGGATGGACACAGGCAGCATGCTGACATGGCCATGGTCATCCTCCCATGCATGATGCATCCATCCATCAGTATTTGATTGATTGGATACTTTATTAACAGTTTGCCCCAAAAACACAGGAAGTAGGCCTACAGTTCTAAGGTTTGCTAAAAGGATTAAACCCAAGAAAGCACTATGGCTTAATTGTTTCCATTGGGGTCCTGCAGTGTATTCAATTCACTGAAACATTTAGTGACAGACAAATATATAATACTATGCAAAAACATCATATAAACGAGTAGTAGCCTAATCAAGGGGGGGGGGGCATTAACCCTTGATTGATTGATTGATTGATGTACTTTATTTAGAAAGACATGAGAACAACAGTACATGGAAGTACAAATTTACAATAGGCCTACAAGGTCTACTAAACTGGAAGACTCATTAAGCACTGCGCTTAAAAACCAAAGCACCTTTCCGTCACCCATCAAAACGCCGCAAATACGCTATAAGTCCTAATAGGCCTATTAGGCCCTATATACGCCCTCTCCCCAAATCACACACTAGTGGCCACACTACAGGCCACTTTGGTTCCAGGAGGTTGACTGCAGTGTCGTGCGTAATTGCTTGGTGCCAAACACTCGGGGGCGGTATTTAGCCTACATTGCAACGAGACGGGTATCCTACCTAACCTGTCCTGGATAATGTTTTCACGTTGAAGCTGCACTTCTGTACTTCTTGATTTTTCGGTCATTATGGTCTTGTAGGCGTGATTAGTCAATTATGAAAATGAGAATTTTTCATTTGATAGAAAACTCATAGATCCGCCTTCAACCAAACTATGGAGAGAAGTTGAAACAGGAAACTTACGCGCTTTCATGTTGTGCTTGTTGCCTTTTTCAACCGAGGCATCATTTGCACATTCATTCAGCCGCTCGTATATAGTTGAACAGGTCAGGTTCTCTGGTTCACCTCATCATTGAAATCTAATGGCCTCGGTGACAGACGCGCGGAGACAATTATAGGCTATACTGATAGAGAACATTATGAGCCTAAATCATTTTTGACTAAAAAGCTGGAAATACTTGGAAATTAAGACAGATGACCTCTTTTTACGACGAAACCGATTTGGAGGAGAAACTCAGTCGAGGGAACAACTGCCCCGATGAGGATTTGGAGTTCGAATACCTGTTTGAATATGAGCCACCTTGCAGCGCGTTTACCTCTGGGGGAGATCAAGGTTTGTCTCTAGGAGGGCTTTTAAGGAGCGTGGCATCTCCCTGGCTCTGTTGTATAACGTTGCCTTTCCCTTTAGGCCACCGTTTTTCAGGCCAAGGACCCCTCAGCTAGAGACTACATGTTATATAAAATTCTGTTGCAAATGTAACTTTTTCATAGATTTCATAGCTTCATAGACTTGTTTGACTGCACTTGTCATCAGTGCTGTGTAAATGTATGTTCTTTTGTTTATTTCAGACATGTATCCACTTAAAAACCCTATATACAGTACTTAGTAAACTTGACCTTTGGGTCTGTACTTGGTTGGTTTGCTTTTTTTCCCCTCTACACCAAACATCTTTGCCGATAATAGCCCATTTACAAGCATTGTGAGCTTGTAGATCTGCTATTTTTGGCTAATGTTCCACAGAATATTGAGGTGAGGGTTCAAGTGGTTAATGTAATAAAACAATATCTTATCACAAAAAGATTTGGCGGCCCCCCTGTAGTAACACTGAGGACCCCCAAGGGGTCCCGGACCCCCTGTTGAAGACCCACGCTTTAGGCTATCTATTAAGAAGTGGGAAATAAACAGAAAGTTAATTTCGCAAAAGGTTTTCAGGATCATGTCATGATGTGGAAAATTGCATTTCAAACGTTATGTGTTTTACATTTTTGATTAAAAACTAAATTAATTAGCCTACCTATGTCAGTTTTAATTATTGCAGTAAAAGCTCACAAGTTACATTCAAATATGTATGTTAAACTTGATTTGAGCCGAGTAATTGGGATGTGTCTGGAATAAAAACATATTAACAGCATTAAGGGTGTTTAATGTTTTTATTAACCCTTCCATTGAATGTGACAACATTACCACTTATCTGAGTATTCTGACCAGCTTGTTCCTTGTCTCATTCTGTAGATGACCCGAACCTTGCATCTCACAAAGTCCTCAGTCCTGAGTCAGGCCAGGCCTACCATTTGGGTGAGGCGTACGGTATCAAGTCCTGTAGTCCGCCCTACAACAACACGGAGGTTCTCTCAGGATATGAGAACCAGGAGGCCAGGAATTACCTGGACAACTCCCGGCCTGGGGGCCTGGCCCTGAGCCCGCGGATCGAGATCACCCCATCTCGTGAGCACTACAATCATGGAAGGGAATCCCTGCAGAACCACCCGCTGAACATCAGCCCCAGACCCACCCTGACCGTGCCCGGCCATGATAGTGTGGCCTACCGTGAGCCCCAGTGCCTGAGTCCGGCCAGTAGTAACTCATCCACCAGCTGGCACTCCGAGACCTATTCCCCCTGGGCATCTCCCTGCATGTCCCCCAGCAGTGGTCAGAACCCCGGTGACCTCTGCCCACGTTTCCAGAACATCCATACAGGCTCGCCCCGCACCTCTCCAGGCACCTCCCCACACACCAGCCTAGCTGAGGACGGCTGCCTGGGACCCCGTTCGCCTTCCCCGAGGCCTGGCTCCCGCTCCGCCTCCCCACAGGGCAAACGCACGTACGACATGTACAGGAACCCAGGGTTAGTCCCTGGACACCGCTCCCGCAGTCCCTCACCCCACAGCGGCCACGAGGAGCACAACATAGTGGGTGCCCACTACGGCACACCCACCAGCCTCGCCGATGCCATGAATGGCTTTGGCACCGCTCAGCACAACCTCGTGCCTACCAAAATAGTCAAGACGGCCAACCAGGTGTACACCCTCTATCCAGAGAGCCACGCTGAGGGGAACTACTTGGTGTCCTATGACCAGGACATGAAGACAAAGCCTGGTGCTGAGTCTTTCTTCGTCATCCCTCCGATCTGGCCCAAACCGCTGCTTTCCAGCAACTGCAGGTTGAGCTTGTGATTTGTGGCTAACGCATACACACAAGATGAATTAGCATGCATCAAATTTTTTTTTTTACAATTCAGCATTATAACCTCCCCCCTCCCTTTTTCTTTTATTTTTTCATACTGCAGCATCCCGGTTACCTCACTACCCCCACTGGAATGGCCAATTCCCAGTCGCTCAGACCAGTATGAGCTCCACATTGAAGTGCAGCCCAAGCCTCACCACAGAGCTCACTATGAGACGGAGGGAAGTCGGGGTGCTGTCAAAGCCCCAACCGGAGGACATACTGTTGTGCAGGTACGTAACTGATGTTAACACTAGTGTTCCTATTCTGGGGCGAACATTCAGCATATAATTATAGCAGATCTACAAGCTTGTAGATCAGCTATTTTTAGCGTAGATATTTTTTGTAGAGGGGTAAAATGTAGGGGGCCAAGGGTATGACAAACTGCAGCTATTTTGCTCTTACATCATAATAGGGGAATATGAAATATATGAATAGGTCAGTTGTCAGGGTTAGCCTATCAACCCCTTGTTTGAGTTTGAGAGCTAACAGAAGTCTTAAAGCCCCAGGCAGCACTGATGGAGAGGCGTGTGTCTACTGTGTAATCATATTAATGTGTCATTGTTGCCTTGGAGCAGTTGCATGAAAATGACTTGGAGATTAGGGCTGTCCACACCAAGAACAATAACTATAAAGATAACTATAAATAAAAAAATTTGGATGGCAAAATTCACACAATTCACACAATTTATAACGACAGCAACAGTGGTGAATGATATCGTTGGGAGGGATCACTTTAGGAGTAATTTGATGAATCATATAAACACTGACAGTCAATCTAAAATCAATCAGAATTGACAGGGCATTACATTCCACACATCACATTCAAGATGTTTACTGAACATTATATTGTTCACCAGTGTGGATGCTAATTATCATTATGGTTACCTGGCTGTTTAGTTATCATTCTTGGTGTGGATGGCCTTTTAGGCTGGGTATCCCTGCAGTACCTTGCTATGGACATCTCATTCTCTGTACCAGTAGCACTCTGTGAAAAGCACAGACATATGACACATGATAACCGCACCATACCCCCCCCCCCTCCCATCACTAAACAGTGTAGCTTCATAGATTTGTGCCTTCTAGCTTAAAATAGTCTACTGTGGTGCCCCCACAGCCTGGGGTTTCAACCACACAATCAGCCATGTGTTTACGCTGTCCATAGACATCAGTTTGTTGACTGTATAGGTCTCACATGAGATACTACACTAGCGTTGCTACACAACCGCGTTACCAGGCGCATTTCCAAAACGGAAGAGTATTAACTTAAATTTTTAACCGCAATTAAGATAATCTAGAAGTTTTTTTTTAATTAAAAGAAAGAACGTTTCCAACATTTGAACTTTTGTTTCATGGGAGTCCTGACCTGGAATGCAAATAGGACATCAAAATTACTTTTGACATATCTATGGCTGGCCACACAGTCTAACTGTAGGTTTCACTTCACTTTTTTTTCTCTTTTCTTTTTTTTCATGTGTTTGTTACCGTGACAACATCTTTAGGGTTTCCTTGTCCTTGTTGACGTTGTTGATAGAGGAGATGGAAATGAAACCTTTCTAACGTTGTAACTTTTCCATTTTCTGGCCCTCCCTGAAGGCCCACCCTGAGGTCAGCGTTGCCTGCTTCACTTGGCCAATCAGATGGTCAGGGCTGGTTAGCCACGGACAGCCAGCCCCCCCCCTTTCTATCTCAAGACTCCCCTGTTGCTCTCATGCCTAAATTATGCTCTGTGGTACCGCGATGTCGTGTGCCGAAAATAGCAGATCTATAAGTATGACACCGGCATACAAGGAAGTATAAACCGGGCTTACTTTCTCTCGTCTCTTTCCCCTCCCACCCCATCCTTCTCTCTCTCTTTCTTCCCTTTTCCCCCTCCCACCCCATTTCTCTCTCTCTCTCTCTCTCTCTCTCTCTCTCTCTCTCTCTCTCTCTCTCTCTCTCTCTCTCTCTCTCTCTCTCTCTCTCTCTCTCTCTCTCTCCCTATTTCTCTCTCCCTCCCTTCCTCTCTCTCTCCCTCTCTCTCGCTATCTCTCCCTCTCTCCCCCCCCCTCCAATCCTCTACTTTACTTTTCCTACAGTCCATGCTGTCATGACTCACTGCTGCTGCGGCTGTCATGACAACCGACTGCTCACATGGCCTGTTGAGTGTTTGCAGTCAACTTCCTCTATTTCACTCACTGTGTCAGCTACCTGGACGTGGGGCCAGCACTCTCATTCACGTTGCCATAGTTTCTATTCGGATTTAACAGCTGCCTTGAAGTTTAGGGTCTGCAACTGTCGGCTATTTCTTTGGCGATTATTCTATCGCTCACTTTTTCGATTAGGTGAATAATAGAAAAGCTGTTGTTTTAGTTTTTCGTATTTGACATTTGTATACATATCAACGCATCGATTAACCTGTTATACGTTACGTTACAGTTCGTTGCACAAAAATAGTGTCGGGCAAAAATAGTGAAAATAGCAGATCTACAAGCTCAGAATGTGTCGCAACATGATGCGTTGTGAGCTTATAGATAGCTTAACACCCCTAGTGAAGTTAGTGCGTATACCAGCCAAGACAGCTGGTGTTACTTCTTCAGGAAAAGGCAAAAGAGGCGCTACACCGGCTCCATTAAAACATGATCTTGCTTATTTAATCTACAAAATCAAGTCATTTTCATAGGGATTTTGTAAATTCATAAAGAAGTACAGTACATGTTTTATTGTTACTGAAAAGAATACCACATATTGTAGATATACTGTAGATCATAGTGCCCTTTATGGAACCGGATTTGCCACCCAGTGCATGAATGTCACTTTCACTTTGTGGCAATCTGTCCATGCTAATGTAACATCTCTTTGTTCTGTGTGAGCAACAAGGAAGCTAGATGCATTCAGTTTACACACACACACACACACACACACACACACACACACACACACACACACACACACACACACACACACACACACACACACACACACACACACACACACACACACACACACACACTGATGCAGATGGGATCATACAATCCCCTTTTTTACTTACCCCTTTACTTACCCCCCTAACCCCTTTACTTTTCGAGCATCCTTTTATCCTTTATCATTCCAGTAACATTAGACCTGATTTTAACAACTTAAGCCCTGTGTACAGTATAGTTTGTTGTACAACGAATCGCGGGAATAGCAGATCTACAAGCTCACAGAGTGTCGCAATGCGACATTTTTTTAATTTTGAATTTTTTTGTGTGGGTGGAATAAATAATTGCTTTAAAAGGGATGTTACTTATAATTGCCCATTTTCCACTTTGAAAGAGTGCTTTTTTCTTCCCTTTAAGAAAGCACAACTTGTGGTTTGTATGCACCGACACATTTAGGAGCAAGTTCATGCTTTGTGGTTCTTGCATATTTCCTCAGGAGGTCTGGTTTGCTGGTTATTTACATTCTCTCTCTCTCTCTCTCTCTCTCTCTCTCTCTCTCTCTCTCTCTCTCTCTCTCTCTCTCTCTCTCTCTGCAGGGAGAACATTTATAGCCTTATAGCTTGAACTTGGCACGGCAATGTTGCAGCCTGATTCATGTGTATGATGATGATGTGACACGTACACAACAATAGAGTGTGAAACAGTACATTGACCTTAAAATTCACAACAATTGCTCGTGTTCATCTTCCCTGCATGAGATTGAAGCAGGTCTTAAATAAGTGTCTCATTGTGACACGTTAACTCTTAGCCAAGCTGGCCATTTACGGCAGCTTCAGTTCTTAACATTTTCCTAGTTTGCCAGTTCCTTGGGATTATTTCGTTATAAAATATAACTGGTGGCTACCAATGATGTACACTCTGCTGGCCATGGAAGAAATGTGTACATTTCCATGTGGCTCTGAGACTGATTATCTATCTCTGGGAGTAGATATGCAGTTGCAGAATAGGCTGAGATCTGAAAAGTTTAAAGATGATGAATACATTCAATATTCCAGTCCATCAAACACAGCAAATATTTGTTTCATGACCTGACAGTTAGGGATGATCTGTAAAGTAAGTTAAGCAAAAACAACAAACATTAATGCCATAAGATGCGGCTGGATTTGCCTTCCCTCTTGGGCTATATTCTATTTGAACGTGATTTATATTTACAAATTGATGCCAAAAAGTGTGTTGTTTTTATTCATGAAATATTTTGTGTCTGCAGTTACATGGATACAGGGGAAAAGAGCCACTGGGCCTGCAGATTTTCATTGGCACGGCAGATGAGCGCATCCTGAAACCCCACGCCTTCTATCAGGTTCACCGCATCACCGGCAAAACCGTCACCACCACCAGCTTTGAGAAGATCATCCATGGCACTAAAGTATTGGAGATCCCCCTGGAGCCAAAGAACAACATGAAAGCCATGTGAGAATGTTATTACATGCAAGCTATCATATCGTCTCTGTTGAGCAGAAAAATCTCCATATTTTAGTTTTTCCTGAATTAATGCCCTGCATTAAGTCGTATGACAGTGTCGTATATAAGTAGCAACGCTACTTTAAACATTTTTAAGAAATGAGTTTTATAAATATTTAATGAAATATATTCAAAAGAACTTGTGACTGAATAATAATTACAATCAGTGAATTTGGATACAACTCTTCCACCCAACAGCGCCGACATGCTCTTTTATTTCTCATTCATTCGTTCCCTTTCACTCATTATCTTGTTTCGTTCTCACTCTCACTCATTCTCTATCTAGTTCTGTCTACATAGTGACTGATCGGTTCTGTCTTAACCACCTTTCTCTGTCCCAGAATCGACTGTGCAGGGATTTTGAAACTCAGGAACGCAGACATTGAGTTGAGGAAAGGGGAGACGGACATCGGAAGGAAGAACACGCGTGTCCGTCTGGTGTTCCGGGTCCACATACCTCAGCCAGGAGGACAACTCGTCTCTCTGCAAGCGGCCTCACACCCTATTGAATGCTGTAAGCAACTCCACATTAACCACTTTTTTTTTATATATTTCTTTTATTTAGAGTAGCAAATTATGTTTTACCCCCTTTTCTCCCCAATTCAGTCGTTATGCCAATTGATTCCTTTGCTTTTCTCGTCTCATGGGAAGAAAAATCTCCTAATGACCCCCTAAAACCTGATTCCTTCTTCATCGTGGGTCAGCATCACGCACTGAGAGTTGCCGAACTACAAGCTCACATGCGACGCGTTGTGAGCTTGAACGTCTGCTATTCTATTCTCTGCTGTTCTCGGCGCGACACCATCGTGCAACTGAACATAAATAAGGCTTAAGGCAGAACGTGTCTGCTAGGGTGGGACTTCGGTTGTATGTACTTCCCCTGGAAGCTGTCTTTTTTGACCAATCACAAGACAGTTTTCATGCCTGGGGAATGTAATAGCTATGCTGTCGCGGTTTTCATTTGAGTGATGTTAACCAGCCTTACATCGTAAAAGAAAAAGAAAAAAAAGATCTTGCATCCAAATTTTTTGTTGATACACCGTAAAATCCTCAATATTCATTTACCTCTGAGAGTGTACAAATACCATTTTGTTGCACTTGTACATTCTCTCATCTCTCTGAGATATAAATGGATAAATTCAAAAAAATGCTTTATAGTTCAGGCTCCTACTGTATGTCAAAGACCTTTTTATGTTTCCACTTGTGTCTTGTCTGTGTGACTGCTCGTGTGCATTAGCAAATTGTGTACTGGTGTGTCTGTCAGTCCATAATATATGTATATATATATATATATAATATACGTTTTAATTAAAGCACCCAATATATAATCTAAATAAACTAAAAACATCCTATCATCCTACTTTAACAACTCCCTAATCAACAGTGGAACACAAACTAAATATGTACATTATGGCCTTGTACTTTTTCAAAGTCACTGTGATACAGCAAAATGATGTCAATGTCGGTCGTGTCATTTCTCTTGTCTCTTCCCTGTATACATTCAGCGTGGGAAGATTTTTTATTTATTTTTGTGACACTGTTATCGGATCGGTATTCGGTATCGACTGATCAGTACATCTCTAGTGAACACCACATATTATTTTGATGAGATAGTTATCTATACCTGTTGATTGATATGACACTGTCGTCAGACGAACCTTAGTACAATCGGCATGAGTGAACACCAATCAAGCATAAACTTGCCTACTACAACACATCTGTCAGACAGGCTGATAAGCAAACTGTGTCAGCGATGGGGTGTTTGAAGAGACTAGGGACACTTTTAGTATTGTCCTCTTTGTTTTGTTGACTCACCGCGTAGTAGAGCAAACCCGCTCAAAGGTCACGGGACTGTTTGTCGACACCTCAGCTCGCCTCGGCGGGTGTTGAATTTCAGACAAGCTAATGGGTGATCATTTGTAACAATGAGCAGGATTCTCAGGATTTCAAGGCCCAGTGCATACAAAAAAGAAAGCTTCTGCTTCTGTTTCTGTTTCCGCATTGAATTGAATTACTGTTGTCATTGTTAGTGTGTCTTCTGAGAGAACCAGTCTGAATGCAGCTTAATCTGTTAGTAAAATCATACGCAATCACTTTCAGGAGATGTCATCTGACTGTGATGCCGTACGCACATTAACTAAACATGGTTTGTGTCTCGTGTAAGGGTCGTACTAAACATGACCAGAGAGGATGCAGGCTTACTGATTATGCTACATGTCTAGGATATTTTCAGTGACAGAAGACATGTAAAGTCCCAGTGGGCCATGTTACCACAAAAGAGATCCATTATTTATGCTTCTATTGAGTTTGTAAGGATCTGGTGTACTGTATGTGTGCTACAGTATGTTAAAACAATAATGACAGAGAAACCTTGGGTCAATGCGAGATTAATAATAAAAAAATAAACTATTTAATTTCCCTAGAAAATTACTGAAAAGGCAAACCTTACTTGATAAATAGTTATTACAATCAAGGTAAAAGTCTGGGAACAAGACAGATTAACTATAGTAAACTCTCAGTCATCCTAAATTCAACTTAATTTAACAGATTCAAACCCCTCCCCTCAAAATGAAGGAAGTGGTTTTAGAATGAGTCAGCATGCATCTGTTATCTATTGTTAAGGATAAACAATTTCGTTTTTTTGTCCCTGCGCGATTGTATGCTTTTAGGAAATGAATGAAGTGGTTATACAGGTTGTCAGAAAATATAGATTCCTCTGCATTTATTCTGGCATGTGTTCCACTCTATGGCATTTACAGTGAAAGCTGTTTTACAACTAGGTCCAAGTTAAGGATGTGTCACTATGAGTCTATCTATACTACTCTGAAGTGACAATAATACAAAAAAAAGTACTGCACACAAGATTACATTTGTCTCACACATTGAAAATAATACAATAGGGATGCACGATATTGGAAATAGTTGACATTGCGATGTTTTTGTCTTGTGCAATGTCTATAATGTTAAAATGGTGGCCTGTTCCTCCCAGAGATTAAAGCAAAAACAAATCTCATGACTGAAGATTTTTGTTAATAGGCTAAGTCCCAATCTGTGATTTGTGCAACTGCGTGAAAGGAGCCCCCACAATAGTGCTGTGTTTCCTAAACGATTTGCACAATATGAAGAATAATGATGTATTATCGTTCTAAACCCACTAGTCCATACCCGGGGATGTACGCGTAGGGTTGTCACGATCATGTAATATTAATTGTCACGCAAATACTTGCGATTAATGGGTTGTGTTTTTGTCAAAATGTGAAAATGTAGATATAAATTACATTACACAATTCTGTGTAATGTTTTTTGAAAGATTTATTGAAAGCAATTATTTTCTATAATCGATTTAATCTATAACCGTTGCAGGCAGCCCTACATTTAACACCCCCCTCCTGTGTGTGCCCACAGCCCAGCGGTCGGCCCATGAGCTTCCCATGGTAGAAAAGCAGGATATGGACAGCTGCTCTGTTCTGGGAGGACAGCAGATGATCCTGACTGGGCAGAACTTCAGCTCTGATTCCAAGGTCATATTCATGGAGAAGACTCATGGTGAGTTCCGTTCATATTCTCAACAGAGCGAGCCTGATGCACAACTGAGGAAGCCACGCTAAGATCCTCCAAGAAAGCAGCATCCTTTTCCTGTTTCATGTTCTCATTATTTTTGCTTCTTGATAGATATTTTTTGCAGATGAATTCTCATTTATCTGTGGCGTTTTACAGTCTTTTCATAGGTTTGTTCTATCCTTCTGTTTGTTTTGTCTTTTATTTCACAAAATAATTTCACGGAGCCATTAACAAAAGCTGTAATATTACTTACTAAATAATAATACTAATGCCTTCGTCTTTAATACTATTTCAGATCAAGTGACACAGCTTCCCTACAATGATGTTTAGTTGGTGTCCCATTCAGTTTACCTACCAATTTGCATGATGCAACTGATAACATTGGTGCCTCACTTTCCTTTGCCCTTTACTCTCCGCGGCTGTATTCCATGATGTCTTATCGCCCAGATGGGTCTTTTGGAGTGTGGTGAATAGCCAAATAAAAGCCCTCTGCTGGAAATGGATTTAATGCCGTTTAGGACATTACTGTTCCCTCTCCAGTCTATGCTCTGAGTCAATTGCTAGAGTTTATTGTTTCAGTGACATTTAGGCGGGTATTAAAAGTTCACTACAGATGTTTGTTTATGGTACATCATACCCTCTATCATCGTAGTAACTTGACAGTTATCCAATATTAGGTCAACATTCATTAAAATAGAAGCAAATGCCCTTGAAGGATTGGATATGATTGGTAGCAATCAATGTCCCCGCCCCCTTCCCTGTCATCGCCGTGACAACCATTTGAATCCGGACTTTTCCTTATTCCCCACTTGATGGACTTGCATGGCTATGAGGTGGGCTCAATGGTGGAAGAAGTACTCAGATTTTTTACTTGTAGCAATACCACAATGTAGAAACATATTTGCGTTACAAGTAAAAGTCCAGTATTAAAAAATAGGCGTTTCGTATGAATAATCTTTAATTAATTATTCAATTTCAAAACTATATTAACCTATATTGACATAATCTACAATATGGACACCAGGGTGAAAGTGCTTAAATTAACAATCAGGATTTTGCAGTGTAGTTTGCTCTCCCATGGATTTATTGTCTTTTTGTTTGTGGTAGTCAACAGTGACCCTCCAGTTGCCTGTATCCGATAGTGATGGATGTTTAGATGGCAGTGTGTGTGTGTGCGTGTGTGTGTGTCTGTGTGACTCACTGACTCCACTGCTGTCTGAGAGTGGAGCGCTTGGCGTTTACAGTTCCAGTTCTCCAGGGGCCGCCTCAACTCAAACTTGGAACTTGCATCTCCAAGCCACTTTTTCTTTTTTTTCCTCCGGGGTTCCCTGCCACTGCTTTACGACACGTCATAGTAATGGCTAGCATCGTAGAGACGGAAAAATAAGTCTTATGAAGAGGGTTTGCCATTGTTTTGGAGAGTTTCTCCATAATGACACAGTCCTGGAACAGTGCAGCTGTTAAATCCCTTTGAATGGGAGACAGCTGCCTCTGGATGGGGCTCCCCTGGCTCCTATGCCTGGACAAGGCTATACAAGGGGAAGAGAGGGTTCCCCCGGCCAAGCTGGGCCTCCTTCTTGACTCCTTGACTCTCCCTCTCTCTCTCTCTCCGCCCACATACATAATTATCTCCAGAGAGAGAGAAAGGGGGAGAGAGAGAGAAAACAAAAACACGGGGTATCCCTTAGAGTAGAATTGGAACAAAACGCAAACAAACATGATGCCAAGAAAGCAGCAGTCATCACCTTTCGTTAGTGAAACGGAGCAAGTTGATCATAAAAATGAAAAAAGACAAATCTTGGCAAAACAAATGGAATCCCCCTTTTGCTTGCTGACTCATTTCAGCCATGTGTGTTTAATTTGCAGTCTGACAGAGGGTTTCCCACCTAACATAAAAAATGCTCTCACTAGACTACATGTTGTACTGTATGTTACAACTCTATAAAGGGCATATGGACTATAAAAGAACATTTTGATGGTCGTTATTACGTAAAGAAGTTGCGCGTTGTTCAACGAGAGCTTCACTGTTACTTAATGAAGCAAGTACCGTCATTAACCACTTGAACCCTAATTGGTATCCCGACCTGAAAATGCATTTTCTGTTCATTAAAGAGCTGGAGAGACTTGGAGATCCCTGTTACTGAACAAACACTCTATATAGCATTGCTTACGATCAGAATAATTACAAAATAATTTAACACAAGAAATATCACTTACCCTACCTTTTAATTTAAAAGGAACATGCATTCACAGGCTATGCTTTTCAAGAACAAATAAAACAGACTTACATTTCTTTTTCATTTTTTTTGTGCGACCCCACCGTTACCTTCCCGCGCCCAACTTGGGGTCCTGAGTGACCCATAGTTGAGAACCTCGGGTCTACACTATGGAACCCACACAGTAAATTTATCAGTGTTAATTTATCCATTAGCAACTCTGAGGAGGGACAGCGAGTGCATTTTCCGGCAGCGGCGGCTGCCGCGGCAGCTCCGCGGAGCTGCCGGCGGCGCCAGCTTTGGGAGTGTGCTGCGTAACGCAGTCAGTGGGGCAAACACAGTCCCCACCAATATTATTTACGATTCTGTGCCTATCGGTACATAACTCGGACGGCGCTTAGTCGACTAGTAGACCATCGGCCGGTCGTCGCGGGCACTCGCGCCTGGAGGCGCTCGGGCGCGACTCCTTGGCCTCAAGGTCTACTGAGTCGGCGCGCCTCCGTCATGGTCCAAAACTGCTGCCGCTCCTCCACCGGCAGTTCCGCGGCAGTTCCGCTGCACCGCCGGCAGTCACTGCCGGCAGCTGCCGCTCCTCCACCGGCAGTTCCGCGGCAGTTCCGCTGCACCGCCGGCAGTCACTGCCGCCAGCTGCCGCTCCTCCACCGGCAGTTGCCGGCAGTCACTGTTCCGCGGCAGTTCCGCTGCCGTAAAATGCACTCGCTCCTTCTGACTCTGAGAGTGTACTTTTGTACATTCTAAGAGTAAAATTAAAGGGCAATTCTGCCGATTTTGAACCTAAATCCCATCGGTCTGTTGTGAGGACATCTTATATAATAGTGTAAAATACCCTGTGTCTGACTATATACCCCATGACGTCAAACACGTTGTTTGGCGTCATACATATACAGAAGATTTTACTGTGTATCTACCCCATGTCCATGTCAGATGATATACTGTATAACCAGGTGAATTTTAGGCTTTTATTCTCCCTCTACAACAGTGTAATTTGGGATATGGACGTGTAGGTGTTTGAACGTGTACATCCAGGCTAGGTGAGCTGAGTGGTGCAAGAGGAAGCGGTTTTAGTACAGATATAATCTACACGCACACAAGCCTCTTGCTCTCCACTTGAATTTTTAATCACATGGCAAACAGATTGCAGACCAAAGCGTGCCTCATGGAGTCATAATGAAAACGTGGCTTTCCTCTGTACAAATTGTAAAAGATAACAAAACGATGAAACAAAAGATATAAAATACATAAATGAATGTTTGTGCTATTCAACAAATCAATTCCAAACAGCATTTCTTTAGAATCATGCCCTTTTGAATCCCATTCATTTGTAACATGAGACCATTTAAATAAATCATCTAATAACTAATTAATTTATCTAAAATTCTCTATACCAGTTGGGAACCACTGGTGTTCAGAAATGTTGTTACCCCCCCCCCCCCCCATACACATCAGTACATAGGGAAATAGACAAATAAAGTGATTCTGATTCTCTCTCCCCCTCTCTGTCTGTCTGTCTCTCTCTCTCTGTCTGTTTCTCTCTCTCTCTCTGTATGTCTCTCTCTCTAGATGGACAACAGATCTGGGAGATGGAGGCAACTGTTGACAAAGATAAGAGCCAACCTGTAAGTGCAGCAAAACTCTCATCAAACTCCCATCCCATAGTAGACGACCTATAAACTTTGAGCAAACCTGTACATTTTCACAATGTAGTTCACAAAGATAGATAAATAAACATGTAAAGTATATAACCCACACGCTGACACGTGGTGTAACAATCATGCTCTGCAGAACCTGCTGTTTCTTGAGGTTCCGCCCTACCGAGACCCGTCCATCTGCCATTCTGTCAAGGTCAACTTCTATGTCATCAATGGCAAAAGGAAGCGTAGCCAGCCTCAGCACTACACCTATACACCACTGGCAGGTAAAGTCCTGCAAGATACATTACTTGTTGTGTAGACTATTACGGTATGTGAAGTCATGCACATTAAAATCCTGAGTACATTTAACTCAGAGAGTGTACAACTAAATGAAACTGTAAGGGTCCATTTGGTTACATTAAAAAAAAAAACGGATAATTCAACAATGAGGATTTTGATGTGTATGTTTTGAATGAATAAAATACAGTAATAACCTGGTCACTGGTTAGTGGGGTCATAAATAATGAACAAACAATATTTGCCTGATATCTAATCATCTCCCTCGCAGTTCCGTCCATCAAGACAGAGCCTGTGGATGAATACGAGGCGGGTCACATGGGCTTTGCCATGCCTCAGATCCTGGGCATGTCCCCTCAGTCTTACTACCACAACCCTCACCCCATCCTCCACCCAGACAATGGCCTGGTCTCCGGCATGGCCTCCTGCCAGCAAGGGGGGCGTCCGGGCTCCGGCCAGGCCCACCGCTTCCAGCAGCAGAGCCCGGCCATCGTCTACTCCCGCGGGGCCAAGGGCCCCGGAGGACTCTACCAGCAGACAGGAGGAGGGATTATGCCCGATCCTCATCACCGCTCGGTGCTGGTCCACACCGGCTCCCCGGCCCAGGCGGGGGGAGGGGTTCCCATCGGTGGCGCCCACCACCAGCAGCACCCGGCGGGCCAGCACCCATCTATAATCCAGTTTTCCCCCACCAACCACCACCAATTGCTGCGGGGGGGAGGCGAGCCGCAGGCTCTCTCGGCCCCGCAGACCGACGACGGCCAGCACGTCATCTACTGCGAGGGCTACTCCCCGCAGGCGGCCAGCACCCACTCCCCTGGCTACTCCCCGCAGGCGGCCAGCGCCCACTCCCCTGGCTACTCCCCGCAGGCGGCCAGCGCCCACTCCCCTGGCTACTCCCCGCAGGCGGCCAGCACCCACTCCCCTGGCTACTCCCCGCAGGCGGCCAGCACCCACTCCCCTGGCTACTCCCCGCAGGCGGCCAGCGCCCACTCCCCTGGCTACTCCCCACAGGCGCCCGCCGCCCACTCCCCTGGCTACTCTCCGCAGGCGCCCGGCGCCCACTCCCCTGCTTCTTCACCCCAGGCTCAGGGGACGGCAGGCCAGCCGCAGCAGCAACACTTTACCGCCACGGTCATACAGCAACAGCCCTACATGCAGAAGGGGCAGCAGAAAGCCAGGGCTGCACCACCGGGCACAGGGCAGATGGAGGCGCCAACGGGTGACGGGCAGAGGAGGGTGACCGTGAAGGAGGAGAACCTGGACCAGGCCTACCTAGATGACGGTGAGTGTAAGTCGCTGCTTTTATCCTCTGTGTGAGTGGGAATGATGCCTGGTCACTTGTGTGTGTCATCGTCAGCTTAGGAGAAACTGTACACTGTGAAGTCCTTGTAAAGAGTGTGTGCAAATTAAAGGGTCCATTTGGGTTAGGGTTTATACATTTACACTGAGGATTTTACTGTGTAAGAAGGTCAAGTGGGGGCTTTTTTTGTAAGGAAAACAAATTGGCGACAAAAAAAGAAAAGAAAACGAGATTAATAAGTGCAGTCCCTTATCTGTCGGAGATAGATGATAAGAACCTTCAAACGGCCGTTCAACCTCTCTGGAGAACAATACGAGGATATTTACAATACCTGGGCCATCTCCTCTTCACATATCCTCCATCCATCCCATGCGCTATACAGTGTCCTTCTGAACAAGGCCAGCAGAACAGGCTCACACTGTTAAAACAATCCCTGCCAGGAGGTGTAGTTATGTTCCACTCAAGGTGGAAATAACAGGGATTATGAGTCATATGTTTATACTTACACTTGTCAACCCCATTAGCCTCTGACAGAATTAATGTCAGGCCACATCCAGCAGCAGTCGGGAGGCTGAACCCTCTTCCTTGTTTTCCAAAGCTCCGCCGAGTTGTATCTTGTTACAGTGTGATGGCCTGCTCTGATACGGGGCGTACACACAGGTCCACGTCAGTCGGATTGAGTTTCACGGCAGCGAGTTGTGGGTCGTCAGGATTGTGCGGCCACGTTCTCTGGTGACCGCCTCAACGCTCCCTCCTGCTTGTTGTGGGTGTCTGTCTGGCACAGCCATGTCAGGAAACAAGCATTTGCTTTTTTTTGGGTCTCTGTCGCAAAGAGAGAGAGAGAGAGAGAGAGAGAAAGGGAGGGAGAAAAAAGTGTCAGCTCTCCTCACCGCCTGGATATGTTGACACTGTTATGATGTGAAAAACAACTTCCATGGCAACCATTGTCAAACAGTGGAACGGCTGCCTGGGAGAGCCGGGGAAAGCCTCTTTGTTTGTTATACTTGGCCTGGGCTTCCCTTTGGCCTTACGCCCCTCAATCCTGCGGGGGAACCCACCAGAGGATTAGATTTTTTTCCACCCGCGGGATTCTGCCAATCTGGCACACAAAATTCCTATTTGCAGCTGCTCTCCTCCAGAAATGCAGCCTGATCCCTGTAAGATAGCGGGAGGGTGGAGGGTAGTCCGCAGGAAAAGGGAAGGGGCTGTGTGCGCGTTTCAATGGAAAAAGTGAAACGAAGAAAAATGGGCCAGCAGTGGAATTTGTGTTTTTTGGATGGAACTAACAGGGTTTCCCTCCTCAGTAAACAGCAGCAAAGTTTATAGACGGTGAATTAACAGGGACAGACCCATACTGTTTCAGCTCTGTTTGATCTTCACAAGGTGATGATGACGATCAACCAGCTTCCCACCAAGGTGCCTCCATTTCTGGTCTTTGTTCTGCCTTTTATCCTTGTAGAATATTATGCCGTCCCTGGAAATCTCATAAAAGCACTAACTACAGTATGTATAGTTGTTTGGTGTTAATTGCCTCCGTTTTATCCCAAGCACTACAGGCTAATTACTTTTGCTAATTATATAAACCTGCTTCATACAGAAATTATTAAGACCATAAAATGAGTGACATTTACAACAACTAATGCTTGCATATTGGTGACACATGTTTTAGGTATTAGGCTACACAGTACACAGGTCAATGGCTTCAGTTCAGGTTTGTTCACCAACATACAGTATCAGTCTTGACAGGTGTAAATATGCCTGCTGAGTCATTTGTAGTCTGGTTAGTGTACCTCCTAAGGGACTGCCCCAAAAATGATCCCCCCCACACACACACACACACACACACACACAAATCCCATCGTCTTTCTGCGCAGAGGTGATCATGGCTGCAAAACTATAATTTATCTGACACAATCAAAGACATTTTCACAGAAGAATGTTTGTTTGTGTTGGCTTTGTTTCACTAGTTACTCATCTTTGAAAAAGAATATGTGCCACATCCTGGTTTCATCACAGTTCTGTGTCGGTAACTGTCACATCCCTCAGGTAGCCTGAACTGTGTCACCTTTTGTAAAGATCGTTACATGGAAGTCATGTATTTCTTTTGAATTAAACCGGAACCTGGTTAAAACCTCCTCCCACACAAACAAACTGTCATACATATTCCCATGAACCCCCCCCACCCCCCAAGTACCAAACTAACCTACCTCCCACTCACTGTATTATTCAAGGGTCTCTTTCCAAAGCTGTTAATAACAGTTAGTTAGTGATGCACTGGTCAATTAGTGATGCACTGGTCAATTTATGATCTGTGTGCAATTTATTCAGATTCATGTTAGAAATAACAATCCTTTCAACAACTGCGGTTGAGTGTGTGTAGAGATCATAAACGTTTTTTACAAGTACCTCATTTCCTTGGCTCCCATGTTTTAGTTCCCATATTTTCTCTGCTTTACTGTAATTTCGGGTTCTGCTCTATAATAATTCACATGTTCACCATGTCAGGTGGTTGCGGCCGGGATATATAGCAGATGCTAGCAGCTACTGGTAATGTTGGGAGCTGATTACTAATCTGTGATTTCTACTCCCTATGATGGTGTAGACCTGTGACTGGATGTGTGTTTTTAAATAGCCCTCTGAGCACCAGTTCGGCTCTACCTTTGTGACTCCTTTTTAACTAACTCAGAGGTTAAGTTCATTGAACCGTGACCCTGGTTCCTCTTTTAATTAGCTGCTCACCTACAGTAGTAGACATTCATTTTGTTAGTGAGCACCTGTAGATGCGCGCTTGTCCCTGGGATCACAGACGTCAAGAATTACTGGCATGGCCGGCAAAGGCTGATTTTGCAATAAGGTTTATGAGCAACAGGTTATGAACCACTGGCATAGCCGGCAAAAGTTAAGAGTCACATACAGTAGTTTGTGCGCAGGCTAAGAAGTGCCAGTGCCGGCATGGCCTACAAAGACTGAAAGTGAGAGATTTAATGCGTGTGGAATAAAGCCCAGAGGCAGTGGAGCAGGTGAGATTGTTCCAGCAGGTAGACCAGGACCAGAGAGATAAAGCACACAGAAACAGCCTGGTGAACAGGCATTAGTTTCAGCTCACTTACATCCCATTTAAAGAAGCTAGATCAAACAGCACTAAAGCACCTTAAGGGTAAATTATACTTAGTTGCACACTGGAAATAGCAGATCTACAAGCTCACAAGGCATCATGCTTTGACGTGTTGTGAACTTATTAGATGTGCTATTTTCGGTGCGTGACATGGCACACAACCACGTATAAATCAGGCATTTGGCGTATCCCCTGTAATACCAAACTTCTGTGAACCTGTGATCATATAACACAGTCAATTACATTATTTTAAGAAACTGTTATTGACCCGCTGTGTGACATCAGTTACAGCATATAATGTTTTCTTTTCTTTTTTTCTGTAAGATTACTTACTGCATGGAGATTTTCTGTCAGATTGAGGTACACTACAGTATTGGGTAATAGAGTTTCAAAGAGTTTGAAGGTTTTGCTGTACTGTACCAACCTGTTAACATAAAGACTATACACTCACTCACACAAGCTATACAGGTGAGTGTAGTTACAGGCACACATGTATGCACACGCACGCACGCACGCACGCACGCACGCACGCACGCACGCACGCACGCACGCACACACACACACACACACACACACACACACACACACACACTGTGCCCATTCCATCTCACAGTGGGCAGTGTGCAGCAACTGAGTCGGCTACTGTACAGAGTGTCTCTCTCCTCCTCCTCCCACCGTCGGCTGGTAAACAAACCAGCTTATTGGTGAAAAACCTGGGAGCCAGACACTCACCTATTGTACAGACCCATGTCTGAGTGTTCCCCGGGCCAGCCTCAAATGGCCGCTCTGTGCCAACCCTTCATTAGACTTTAGTAAAGCCCCACTGTATGTTGCCCCGCTGTGGAGCTCCTGTTGCCTCTCTAAGCTTGTTTTATGCTCAGGAAAAGTCTTGTGGCACCGCTGGGCGAGATGAAAGTTTCTTTAAGGCATTAGGTGTCAGAGGGAATTCCACTAGAGACTAAAATAAACAGGGACGTTGAAAGTCGTGACGACAGCAGTGTGCCTAGTTTTGACCACTCCCACAGCTTCTGCAGCACTCAGGGCAACAGCTATGGCTATAAAATGTGCTTAGTGTGAACCTGCCCTAATGGCGTGTTCTTATTCACATCTGCAAGTGATCAGGTAGAAAATAAGGGAGTGAGAACGTGTCCGTAATACGCTATCACCAACCAACCAACAAACCAACCATTTTCTCTCTTTCTCACATTCTCTCTGTCTCTCTATACAGTATCCTGTCCCTGCAGGTTCAGTTAGATTTGAAAATCCCTTTGTATCCCCAGCTCACGTTGACTTCAATGCAGGAATAAACTATAGTATAACTATAGTATTTATGTCATAGTCCTTTAGCACTCTGATGTAAATATCACACTATAACAGAATACATTTCACTTGCATTAGTTTGGATCAGGTGTATATTGATAACTGTTGTGGTAACTGTTGTGTTAAAGGATGTTTTGGCTTTTATATGCTTTGATTTGTTTGGAAATGGTTCTGTGCAG